>NW_028172262.1:25000-50000 GCF_963971535.1 Notolepis coatsorum
ATTGAATCAATGTTATAAGACATTGATATCAGGAGCTATCTGTAGCTACTGCTAGCCCGCTAGGTAACGTTAAGACAATTTAGTTTACTGGGACATATAGATCTAACGTGAGCTAGCTAACGTGAGCTAGCTAACGAGGGAACGGAGGTATTATGCACTCGAGTCGACTATTGCTGGAGCATTTGTTGATATCAGTAGCTAGCCAGCTAGATACCGTTAGACAATGCCTCGTCATGTATTAAACTAAAAGTGAATAGTTGACTGGGTCATTGTTTAAACAGTAACGGTAGCTCATGGAGGTCCGGTCTAGACTAGAGCAGACTGCCTCTGTGTTGATAGGAGCAGAAGCCAATAGTATCGCGCTGCAGGGCTGGGCGGATATGACTCGTTGCCACGGTTTCTTTCAAAATAAGAGTATCATACGAACTGAATGCTGCTAACTGCCGGAGCCATCGATATTATGACTGGAACTGCGCTTGGAGCGGAAATGAGACCCGCACATATTTTCAAAATAAGAGTATCGTTATGAACTACACGTCTACACGCCACACGGCGGGCAGACACCCCAGTGGCAAGCGCCAAAGGTAAAAACTGAGCGCCCCTGGCGGGCGGCAGGCTTTAATTTCGCCCACTGCATATAGGTATTTAGTACTGATACATTTGTGACATAAACGGTATTCAAATATACAGTACTGTTACCCCTAGATCCTAACAGAGTATATACATATGATGGGGAGGGGATTGTACATTAGGAGGGGGTGGGTGGGTGGGAGAGAAATATACATACGGCGGGGAGGGAATATATACATGCGGTGGGGAGGAGACTGTCTATTAGGAGGTGGTGGGGGTTTTGGGCATTTACGGTGGCCAGTTTCGAATTGCAGCCTCCCGTAGGTGCTCTTTAAGAGCGGTTTTGAATGTGGGTAGGGATTCACATTCCTTTACAGCTTTGGGTAGGGCGTTCCACATTGATGTGGCATAATTGCGAAACGTGTTTAGTCCCTTGTTTGAGCCGAATCTGGGTTTAACATTAGCACTGTGCAATACTCCAATTCAGCCATTGGTTGGGGGGGCGCTGTTGAGCGGGCCTGTGACCAGACCTGATAGCGCCCCTGGCTCTGCGGCTCTGCAGCTACATTGGTTGTTTACAGATGTGTCTGTTAGTCCTCCATTGTGGGGGAGGGGGGTGCCTTTTGTCCTGGCCCGGGTAGCCTAGCTGGCATGGCGGGGCCAGCCGAGCTAACCGGCGGGTCCTTGGTGATCTCGACGTCCCGCGCCGCTCTCCCTCTCGCCTCTCGCCTCGTCTGCAGGGGCTTCGGTGAGGATATGTCGCCGCTTGCTGGTCGGCTGGTGCAACTGCTGGCTGTAGCAACTCAGAAGCCCAAATACAAGAATACAAAAACAAACCACACAATTTCACTACATTAAACAAGTAAAAGCCAAATACACAATCAAATCAAATTAAGCTACAGCATTCCCTTTAGTCCTGTCTAATTAATAATAAAATCAAAGATAAAATCAAAGATCACATCAGTTTAACCACTCATCCTATCCTTCCTCGCTTCTATGAGAATCCCATAGAGGCAGACGCCAACCACTTTTTTAAAGTGGTCTTAAAGCCTTTTTCTGTAGCTAGCAATGCAGACTAGTAGTTGATACATAACACACAGTGCTATTCATTGCAGACTAGTAGTTACTGAGAACGGAGAGGCTTATCCTTATTCCAAAGCAAAAATGTCATCAGTTTTTAATTAACCTCTTAAGCCCGAGGGGTCCGGTACCGGACCCACAATGACATCACAGCATAAATCCATCTCTACAGAATGTATGAATTAATGTTGCGTTTCTTTTTAAAATGTAGCCAAGTAAAGACCCTAACCCTGTCAAAACAGCAGTCAGTGTATATGTTCAGCAATACGTTTGTTTACTAATGGTTTAAAGTGTTATTACTTATTAGTGAAATATGAGTTATAGAAATCTAGTCGGAAAAAGATCAGAATTGATGCTAGGAAATAACGCTGCCATTTTGTTTGTAGTCCTATGAGGAGAGGAGACCCACAACTTTAGAATAAAAAAAAACGTCCTGAATCCTAGCTCATGCCAGCCCCTCTCAATCATCTGACTTCTGGATTTACTTTTTTATTTCTCTTATTTTTCGGGATTAACTCCCACAAAACTGAACGTTATTGCCATAAAAGAGAACACAGTTAGTTTCTCTACCTTTCTGTGAATGTCTAGCAAAAAAAAAAAAAAAAAAAAAAAAACTTTACAATCTGATGAAAATGGCGGAGAAATGTACATTATAAAAAAATTACTGTATTTACATTAGATTTTATTCACAGTTTGTGAATCACGCCTGGTGATACTAAATCCAGATTGAACTCTGCCATTGGAAAGGGGAGATTTGGCCCGATCCATATGTGCGACCTGGCCACAATAAGGTCATTTATAAGCCTGATATAATATATTCTATAATCATATCATGTCCGGATGGCAGAATTCAGTACTGTATCTACAAAATCTCCTGTTTATCATCTTCCCTTTATTCATTTGCTTACATATTTGTACACGTGATCTCAAGAAGGTGCTGAATGAGCTCAGTGGCAATTTTTCATGTCTGGTCATTTTTAGCATGGTGCTATTCACCGTCAAAGATGAAAAAAGAAAAGAAAAAAAAGAAAATTGATATTCTCCTTTGGTTCATCACAATCTACTCAAACCTAGTAACAGACACAATATTCCTGACACTGGGAATACATTCCCTGAGATCCATAGATGTCCCTAGATACCAAGAACATGCAAATGGAACTTGTAGAAGTGGAGCAATCTTCCATTTACTTAGGTATGTATTTTTAGGTGGATTTTCAGAAAATAGGGCTCAGGCTTAAGAGGTCAAGGGGAATGTTTGGATTAGTTCTATGTTGAGCTGTCCATGGTTCTGAAAGTTGCATTTAAGTTGCAGTCTGAAAATATACCATTATATTATAAATATAAAACCAACTTGAATCCTTGCTTTGTTTTTCTCTTTTATATTTATCTTAGGGGATGGGGCCTATATTAGCTCTTGAAATGGCCCCCGGGAAGCTTAAGGCTGCCACTGCACACACACACACACACACACACACACACACACACACACACACACACACACACACACACACACACACACACACACACACACACACACACACACACACACACACACAGGGGTCACTGGTAGCCCTCCTACTGCGTACGATATCTAGCTAGTATATAGTAAGTCATCTGATAGCCGGCTGTGACTGAAGCCATGTGTGGAGGGGATAGTATAACTGAATGTTCTGAAGTCCTCCATAAAATGGAATATGAAAACACAACGTGTTACCGTAAACGCGTCTATAGCAGACTGCTAACAGAGCCCAGTGTAGGAGGAGCTAGTGGAGTGAAGTTCTAGAATTCTAGATCTAAAATCCATGGGGCTTATCAAAATAAATGGTTTGGTTCCGGTTGCCGACCGACCCTGCCGATTTAGGTGCAACCCAATTTATTTTATGAGTAAAAGAATAAAATAAAAAATAAATTCTTCTTATTATTTTTTTCAATAAAGTTTCATAAAAATCTTAGTCAAACCTTTAGTATTATGGATATTAAACATGCTGGCAGAGTACATGCATCCATGTTGTCGTGAACATTTTAATTAAATAAAGAAATTCCCTATCCATAGTCGCCGTGGGAAAAAATAAAATAAAAAATAAAATAAAATAAATTTCCTACCTACCCATGGCCTTAACTGACAACCAACAGGAACCAAACAATTTATTTTGTTATGCCTGGGTCTGATTAGGGATGAACTGATGTTGCCGATACTGATTCTACACTTCCTGTATCAATACTGATCCAGAGTTCCACACTTCCTGTATTAATACTGATCCAGAGTTCCACACTTCCTGTATCAATACTGATCCAGAGTTCCACACTTCCTGTATCAATACTGATCCAGAGTTCCACACTTCCTGTATCAATACTGATCCAGAGTTCCACACTTCCTGTATCAATACTGATCCAGAGTTCAAGATAAGATAAAGATAATATAAGATTATGCTTTTCAGTTCTGTAGCTGATTGTGACCAATTGCTTTTATTTTTTTTTATTAGCCCAGAGTGTACTGTATGTTCATTGTTTGCTGCTTGATGCACTACAGGGCCAGACTGTACCAGCTCTCTCAGGGGGGACTATAGACACTAGGTGGAACTAGGTATAACCTGCACTACTGTCTGTTCAAAAGAAATGAAAAACAAACCTAGCATTATGCGTTTGTTGCTTTTTTCCTCTTGTACCGAACTCGTACCGAACCGTGACCCCAAAACCGAGGTACATACCGAACCATGGCTTAAGTGTACCGTTACACCCCTAGTAGCTAGCGCACATAATGAGTGTTCATAGCATAGTGGGCTGCGAGGACCAGGGGTGATGGTCATAACTATCTCTAGCCCTCTGTGCTGCGTCAGAACGTGGCCTGTGTGTACCTCCAGAGCCTGTGGTTCATTGTCAGCAGTGGGTATATAAAACTGTATGAATATACAAACATATAGTGCAGTGATAATGGTGTAGATATAGTGTGTACAGTGCAGTGTCTGTGTGTTTGATTGTTCTTATGTCTTTGTTGTGTGTGCTGTGTGCATAGTTCCATCTCTGTGCGTGTGTGTGTGTGTAGCAGGTAGCAGGCCAGTGGGTTATTTGTTCATGAGTCTGACTGCCAGGGGATGAAACTGTTCAGGCCTTGAGGTACCGTTTGCCAGATGGCATCAGCTGCAACAGTTTGTGGTTGGGGTCTTTGATGATCCTGCAGGGTTTGCTGACACACTGTCCGTTGTATATATCCCGGATGGAAGGGAGCTCACATCCACTGATGTTCGGGGCTGTTCGCGTGACCCACTGTAGCACTCTGCGGTTGAGGGCAGAGCAGTCCCCATACCAAGCAAGCAGTGATGTATCCAGTCAGGAGGCTCTTGGTTTGTGTCTCTGTTGAAGCCTGTAGGATCTGGGGCTCCATGCTGAATCCCTTCAACCGCCTGAGGTGAAAGAGGTGTTGCTGTGCTTTCTTCACCACCTGGCTGGTGTGCATGTCCCAGGTGAGGTCCTTCTTCACCACCTGGCCGGTGTGCACGTCCCAGGTGAGGTCCTCAGTGATGTGAACTGACTCTCCACATCAGACCCATTGATGTTGATGGGATCCAGCCTCTCTCCCCCTCCCCTGTAGTCCACGACCAGCTCCTTGGTCTTGTTTGTCAACGCTGAGGGAGAGAGGCTGTTCACCCGTTCACCACTGTACCAGGTTGTCGACCTCACTCCTTCCTGTAGGCCGTGTTGTCGTCGTTCAAGTTTCAAGTTTCTTTAATAGTTGTCATACAGAAGTACAGAATACTTTTATACAAAATGCTTCTTACTGTTACGCTCCAGAGACTGTGCAAGACAAGATAAGTATGAAATAAAATAACATAGTATAGCATGTAAATTAGAAGTAAAAAAATGAGGTCACAGTGTTCAGTATAGACATATGTACAATGTTCGATGCAGAATAGACGTAACTGAGTTACCATATAATATACAATATACTATGCAGTGTACTAATATACAATACTATATAGTGCAAGGCAGAAATGGGATGAGGTGCAATTTAGGTACAATTTACAGTAGGTGTACGAGTTGTAGTGCAAATCCTTTATCAATAAATATAAAGTGTGTTTGTGTGATCTAAAGTGTGGAGAGTGGGTGCTGCAGTGTGTTGTTTGTTTAAGTGAGTGTGTGCGTGTGGGTGTGTGTGCTGTGTGCATTTGATGGTTGTTGCATAGTGTTTATTGTTCGTTTAGCAGCCTGATGGCCTGGGGATAGAAGCTTCTTCTGAGTCTTTCTGTGCTCGCCTTAAGACTCCGGTATCGCTTGCCTGACCGCAGCAGTTCAAAGAGGCAGTTGTTCGGGTGGCTGGAGTCCTTGATGATTCTCTTAGCCTTCCCCCTGCACCGCTTGTTGTAAATGTTCTGGAGGGTGGGAAGCCCCCCTCCAATTGTGCGTTCGGCTGAACGTGTCACTCTTTGTAGTCTGCTACAGTCTTGTGCAGTGCTATTCCCAAACCAGGAGGTGATGTTGCCAGTCAGGATGCTCTCTATTGTACATGAGTAGAAGTTCCTAAGGATCTTCTGACTGACTTGGAACTTCCTTAGGCGCCTGAGGAAGTAGAGGCGTTGTCGTAGGGCTGGGCGATATGACCAAAAACGTTATCGCGATAAAATTATACAATTATTTTCATATAATTCGATATCGATAATTATCGTCGATATAATGTCTGTCAAGTTTAATTAACTTCTAATATGCTGCTGCGAATGTCTCAAGTCGAGTTGATGTCGTCATCAGTCCTCGCACGTTAGCAGTTAGCCGACAAGCGGAGTATCTCATGACAATAAATATGACACTAAAATACTCTCTTCCGCCACAATATATTGAAACGACGTCCACTCCCACACTATTATAAACGTGGCCTCAGAATTCAAAACACACACATACTCGGCACGTAAATATATAAAACAGTGCCGTGCAAGCTAGTTAACCTAGCCAGCCTGTTGCTTCTACGCGGTGTATTCCATGACAATGTGCTAAATATCACACTAAAATACTCTCTTCCGCCACAATATATTGAAACGACTACCACTGTATACCCCCACTACTATAAACATGGCCTCAGAATTCACCACACACACATACTCGGCACGTAAATATATAAAACAACGCCGTGCAAGCTAATTAGCCTAGCAAGCCTTGTTGTTGAGTGAGTCCTACCGCTCTGGGTCTCCTTCCGGGTCTCCGTCGATCTCGGCCATCTCCTTCACTGATTGGTTGTTAGCTGTTGTGCGTAGCACGTAATCACGTAAGGTTGGTTGTTGTTAGTGAGTGAGCTGAGCCGAGGCTGAACGGAGCCACGCTTGGAAAATCGATATATCGAAACTTTGCGACCACGTTTCATGTTTATTTCGAGGAAATAATTTATCGCGATAGTTATCGTTATCGTTTTATCGCCCAGCCCTACGTTGTCGTGCCTTCTTCACAACACTGTCAATGTGTGTGGTCCATGTCAAGTCCTCGGATATGTGGGCTCCGAGGTACTTGAAACTGTTCACTCTCTCAACCGGTGCCCCGTCGATGCTGAGGGGGCTGTAGTCCTTGACCCCCGACCTCCTGAAGTCCACAATCATCTCTTTTGTTTTGCTGACGTTCAGGGAGAGGCAGTTCTCCTGACACCACTGTGACAGATTCTCTACCTCTTCCAGGTAGGCCCTCTCGTCGTTGGCAGAGATCAGGCCCACCACTACTGTGTCATCAGCAAATTTGATGATTGTGTTGTTGTTCCGCTGTGCCACGCAGTCATGTGTGTACAGGGAGTAGAGGAGGGGGCTCAGAACACAGCCCTGGGGGGGCCCTATGTTGAGCGTGATGGATGAGGAGGTGCAGTTGCCTGCTCTTACCACCTGGGGTTGTTGTTGGTGTTTAGGCCTATCACTGTTGTATCAGCGGCAAACTTAATCACCATGTTGGAGCTGTGTGTGGCTACAGTCATGTTTGTACAGGGAGTAGAGGAGGGGGCTCCTGTGTTGAGGGTCAGAGGGAGTAGAGGAGGGGGCTCCTGTGTTGAGGGTCAGAGGGAGTAGAGGAGGGGGCTCCTGTGTTGACTGGGTCAGAGGGAGTAGAGGAGGGGGCTCCTGTGTTGAGGGTCAGAGGGAGTAGAGGAGGGGGCTCCTGTGTTGAGGGTCAGAGGGAGTAGAGACTCATCACTCCATTGACCTCGACTCTCTTTGTCCTCTGCTCGAGGAGGGCTATGGCATAAGTGTCTTCCTTTGAGCGAACGAGTTTCTTTTCATTCTTAAAGGGCATCGCGTCTAGTGTCCATAGCCTCTCGACGTGCTGTAAGAGGGTGGTGTCTTCTTCGTTTATCCTCGTGTAGAGACAGCAAGTGGCTGTCGGTCGGTTGGAAGACCCGGAGAGGGGGCCTTGTAGTGTCCAACCCAGGCGGGTCTCGACCGCTGCTGGACAGCCTCTGGGCCCGATGTGGACCCGGTCCGTTGGGACGATGAGGTGTGCGTGGTCGGATCCTATGAGCAGGGTCGGGGTGGCGTCGTCGATGAGCGGTATAGGTAGTTGACGTAGGTGCACGTATTTCTCCATCAGCTTTGGGATGGGGTAGGTGTACTGTGACAGGCCTATGTCGTGGCTGGTGAAGGCGTTAGTGATGCTATACTGCTTCTCGGGCTGCCCGACCGCTGCTATCGTGAAGGAGACATTTTCACCCTTTATGGTCGTCAGGTCTCTCCTTTTTTTTTTTTTTTTTTTTTTTTTTTTTTTAATGTTCTCTACTTTTTTTTTTTTTTTGGCCTTTTTTTTTTTTTTAATTTTATTCCTCCGATTTTCTCCCATCCCAATGTTAGTCGTATGCCAATTCCCAGTCCCTTCCTGGTCGCTGCGCTTTACCCCCCACAGTCAGATCATTTTGGGAGAGTGGAGGCTACCACGTGCTTCCTCCGACACACGTCCAGCCAATCACCGCTTCTTTTCACCTGGCAGCACGGATTCTCATTGAGAGGGCGTAGCGTGTGGGAGGACCACACTATCCCCCTCACGTCCAATCCGCGCTTAGCAGGCGCCCCGACCGAACTGTAGGAGTCGCTGTTTACAACGACCCGGACCCACCCCGCCAGCTTCTCCCACCCTCTGATACAGCCAATTGTATCAGTGCAGACGGCCAGCCAAGCTGGTGACAACCCCGGAGCTGTGAGCTGGATTCGAACCAAGCTCACAGCTCCGGGGCTGGTGACGAACGCAATCTCCGCTCGACCACCTAACCGCCCAGGTCTCTTCTAATGGTACGGATTGTCATTGTTTCTTCGCTCCCCCGCAGACCCAGCCGGGCTGCGGCGGATGCAAGGAGGAGAGTCTTTTCTGACCCATCGTCTAGGACGGCGTAAGTGTCCATGACCTTGTCCTCGTAGCTTAAGATCACTCGGACCACCTTCAAGAGCACTCGGGAGCTCCCGCTCTTCGCAGGGTCTATGCACATGACGTTCACTCTCGAGCTGCTTGGGGGTACGGGTTTCCTCTTGTTGCTGTCGTGTAGGACCTCCAAGTGGGCGCCGTCGCACTTGCTGCATCTTTTCTTTAGGCGGCACTCAGCTGCCATATGGCTGCGCGCGCAGCGGAAGCAGCGGCGGTTGGCTTTGATCCACTGACTCACCTCGTCAGCGGTCAGCTTCTTGAAGGTGTCACATTGAGACAGCCAATGTTCATTTTCACAGTACTGGCATACAATCTTCCACTTCCCCTTGGTCTGGGGGGTGCTGTGGTTCTTGTGCTGCGGCACTGACTCGGCCTGGTGCATAACTGTCACTGACCGGCGGTTATCGTTGGACCTCCGAGGTCCATCTCTTGGGCTAGATCTACTCCACACGAATGTGTCCAGTCGTAGGCTGCTAACTTCCCTTGCGAGGAAAGCGGCCAGGTCTAGGAGGGATGGCTCTGGGCCGTTGGGATCACGGTGGTCTCTCTGCCGCCGAAAACGCTCTTGGCGGGCTGGAGGGAGCTTCTCCAGTATTCACTCCACATTAGAATTTGCATACAGTTCATATCTCCCCTTCTCCTTTTGGGACCCCAGCATCCCCACGAGGGATTGTACCTTGATAGAGAGGTCATCCAGTGCTCTATTGTCTTTAGCTGGGGGGAGGCAGTCGATATCCCGTATTTCTTGGATCACGTAATCCCATATGCGTCCATAACGCTGGTCGAGGGCCACCAGAGCCGCGGAGTATGGGGTGCTTGAGTTGGAATATGCCAGCGCTATGTTATGCGCTCTGGTCGAGGTGCTGTTCATCGGTGCTGACTGTACGTCAAACTCACCCGTGAGTTGGGTCGGGGGTTTGTAGTGCAGTGACTCGGGTCTGAAGTCGGGGCTGTACTGGGTCTCCTGGTCCAGAGTACGTTCGTGCTGGTGGGCTTGATATTCCTCCTCTTCCTCTTCTAGGTCCTGGAGTCTTCTAGTTAGTCTCTCGGCGACGTAGGCCGGTTCTTCCCGTTGGCTGGGTCTCGTATGGACCTGTCGGGGAGGGGGCTCGGAGATGTAGACAGGTTCCTCCTGTTGGCCGGGTCCCGGGTCGCTTTGTCGGGTAGGGGAAGGTGCCCTAGACCCTTGTCGTGATGATCTCCGGGAGCTCCGTGCGGAGAGAGGGGGTGTCGCCCTGGCGATCAATTGTTCTATCATCTGCGCCTGCAGCCGGTCGCGCTCTGCTTCGCGCTGTGCATTGGCGGCGTCGCGCTGTGCATTGGCGCGGTCTCGTTCTATGGTCTCTTCCGTCTGAAGGCGCCTCTCCTCCAGTCTTATGCGGTCGTCCTCACTCCTTTGTTGCGCCTGGAGGCGCTCTCGTTCAGTTGCAGAGTGTTCGCGCTCACTAAGGGCTTACGCTTGGAGTTGCGCGTGAAGGCGCTCTCGTTCCGCTGCAGAGTGTTCGCGCTCGCTTAATTGTTGCGCCTGGAGGCGCTCTCGTTGTTCGCGCTCGCTCATCTGTTGAGCCTGGAGGCGCTCTCGTTCCACGGCAGAGTGTTCGCGCTCACTTAATTGTTGCGCCCGGAGGCGCTCTCGTTCCACGGCAGAGTGTTCGCGCTCACTAAGGGCTTGCGCTTGGAGTTGCGCGTGGAGGCGCTCTCTTTCCGTGGCAGAGTGTTCGCGCTCACTAAGCGTCTTTGCTTGAAGCCGGTCGCGCTCACCCTGGAGTCGGTCTCTTTCGGTTGAGGCTGTCAGCGTGGCGATCAAGGCTTGCGCCAGTCTCTGGTCCGCCTCGCTGGGGGATGACACTGACGGAGGTGATCGGGTGCTGACAGGGCTTGTTGGAGATCTGTTCTCCTGGCGCGCTCCGAGGTCTATCTCCTGGGCGCGGTTCTCTTCTCTTGGTTGTGTGTCGGGTTCTATCCCTGGAGCGCGTTCTTTATCCTGGAGCGCTCCGGGGTCTATCCCGGTGACGCTGTCTGGAGGTATAGTCACGTCATGTCCCACCTGGTCCCCCCCCGTGAGCTGAGTCAGTTTCGTTTGAACCCACTGGGGTCTCTACTGGCAGGGTCGCCAAGTCGATAGGATTGGACATGCTTAAACTATCCGATTTATCCGTATTTAACGTCTGTTTAGATAAGCTAGGGGGTAGAACGAAAGCAAATTCCTCCAGATATGGAGGTAGCTGACGTTTGCGCTGCGGGCGTTCTAGCTTAGGGGAGCCGCTTGGGGAGTGTTCACCGCTGGCCATGTCAATATTAATATTATATTAAATATTACACTGATACCATCCGGCTCGAAGGACCAATTGTAACTGAGGGGTTACAAAACCCTGACTGTATTAAAGATTGTGATAGATTAAACCACTGCTAGTTATGTACTTTAATTACTGGCCAGACAGTACATCAAATATAGATGGTGAACACCCACAAGAACACGGCATTGACAAAGAAATAGTATTTGAGGGTAATTTATTATTATTAGGCAACGTTAGGTTACAGAATGAGAATTAGGGTCGCGCTTGTATGGCGAAGAATATACGTAAAGTCAGTCAATAGCATGAGTCACTAAGAATAGCAGGAATCCTACGATGGGTCTAAGTTGACACCACCTGTCGTATAGTAGCAACTATATAGGGCAACACTGGTACCGCCGGGAGACAATGGGTTCCCTCCGGGGGTGTAAGGCCTGGAGGGTAGAGGAATGTTCGGGTACTCCGTCTGATTCAATGAGGAATAAAGAGACTCCAGGTACAGGAGTCGGTCCTTGTAAATCCCTTGATCAGCAGCAAAGTAATAATTGTAATCCAAATGCTCGACAGCATTGATGACAGCTAGCCAGCCTCCGTCCACGAGGCCGGCCCGAGTTGTAATCCTCACGGGGTTGAATCCCAAACGATAGTGGAAATCAACGATGCTCTTCTCCGGGTACCACGTTCCAAATCAATATAATCCAACCAGTAATGGTTCTGCAATCGCCGACGCCGATTCTCCTGTGTACATGTCCAACGGTTCTCCGCCTAGGACTCCTCGGGTGTGGGCGACGTATTTAGGCCACACACCCTGGTTAAGTACACTAGCTAAAGACACGACGAACCGCTGGGTAATGCTACACATGAACGAACTGTGGCCGCAAGATATACAATAAATGAACGACTATTTACTTCACATTAGATTAAGTCGAACTCAACGTTACTTCATTAAACTCTGACACCTTTACCATTCTATTCGCACGCGGTTCTCAATGCTCTGTTAGACGCAAGGTTGCTCACTTCACTGCACGTTGACTCGTGGTGAAGGTGGGTAAGGTACTGAACGAAGACACGAAGCTAAGCACGGTGTGCGCACCTTGCGCTGTATTTATACTTAAGTGAATATCTAGTCCCAACCTCAGTCCTTGTCTGGTATCACTACGCTGACTCCGGGCATGTTCCGACATGCCTGCACTTGTCTTTGAACTTGCCGTTGGGGGCTTGCGCGCTGGCGCCTGGGGGCGCTGTCCAATAGGAGAGCGAATATTACTCTGGTTTGAACGCAGGTAAAGGGATATTCCGTGTATATATATAAATAATATACAAAGTATATCAAACAATAAAGGTAGATTCTCAGTTTAATCTGGCCCTTCACAACACTAGCCATGCTAGGGCTTAAGAGGTTAATAAGGTACATGTAGGAAGTTGGCTAGTCTCACCAGCTTTGCTGTCATCAGTATTTCTACCTTTCGTTTGCTAGAAGCTTGTCTTCCTCTCTGTACTATAGTCACAAGAAGTGGATGGCTCAGTGTCGTCATAGATAGAAACATTCCAAAATGGCTTCCCCTTTTACCACTGGAAGACACGTGGTGTTCTAAGAAGTAGCATTGTTTCCCAGGGCTGTGACCAATCCTCTTCTTCTGATTCTAGAGTCAAGGAAGGGGAATGGAGGAGATGACACTACCATCATATTGCATTATATCCTGTGAATTTCTTTTGGTATAACACAGTTAGCAGTGGTTAGCACTGTTGCCTCACAGCAAGAAGGTCCTGGGTCTTTCTGTGGGGAGCATGTCTATGTTCCCCGGGTCCTATGTTCCCCGGGTTCTATGTTCCCCGCTTTGATTGATTGAAAATGTTAGACCACTAGCTAGGGCTGACCTTCAAAGCTTTTTCTGGCAATCGAAGCTTCGGATTTTTTTTTTTTTATATATATTTTTTAATATATATATATTTTTTATCTTATGTTGTGGGACTTGTACAGCACTTTCGTAAACTTTGTTGTTTTTAAATGTGCTCTATAAATAAAGTGGATTGGATTAATTAATTAAGTAGCCCCTTTCGTGACTGTGGTTTCACTCCAACAAGGTTTCACTCGGCTGTGTGATTTAATTCAAGGTGGATCGCTGTTGTCGTTTGAACAACTTCAGATTTCATGGGAACTACCAATCCCCCAAATCAAGAATGTTTAAGATGAATGAAGTAAGATTTTGATTATTTGAAATATGGCCTGTGTAGACTAAACTATGCACAGAATTATGTCAGTCTACAAGGTCCGGATTCTACATGGTCCGGCAATGTAGACCTTGTAGACTCCACTACAGACCAATTATCAGTGAATGTTCATGCATTTTTAAGAAGGGCTACTTCCACAAAAAAACAAAGAACTCACCAAAACATCTCAGTAGCACCTTATCTAAATGTTCTATTTCATATATGGAGATTCATATGTATTTATGTATTGCATGCATTTCTACATTTTATTTCCTATTTTGTTTATTCATCCCAGTATCTTTCTTTCTTATGTGTGGAATTCTACAAGGCATGTAGGTGTATATGTGTTTGAGGATGATATCCTTCAAACAGGCAATAGTGATGATATAATTTGGGCAGTGCTGAGCTGGGTTACTTTCCTACAGTGTATTTGTCCCCCGGCCCAAAAGACATGTTGAAAAAAAGAAATTTGAAAAAGAAATGTATATATATATATATATATTTTTTTTAACTTCGATTTTTTTTTAATGTTCGAAGCTTGTGCCATCGAACGAAGCTTCGAAGCTTCGAAGTATTTAAGACAGCCCTACCACCAGCCCTGATTCCAAACTCTAACCTTAACCAGGTCTAAAGAGGGCCTAAGCTTAACCATTCGAAACAATGCGGACATTAATAATTAATAAAATAATACAAATTTATAAAAATTTCAATCTATTAATCAATCAAAGCGGGAAGATAGAACCCGGGGAACATAGGACCCGGGGAACATAGGGATGATCCCTTTCTGTGTAGAGTTTGCGTGTTCTCACTGTGTTTGCGTGGGTTTCCTCTGGCTACTCCAGTTTCCTCTCACACCAAAAGACATTCATGCTAGGTTTCCTGCCGTTGCCCTTGACCAAGATACTGTCCTTACAACTGGAGTTGGTCCCCGGGCGCCACACTGTGTGGCTGCCCACTGCTCCTAAACAGTTAGGATGGGTCAAATGCAGAGGACTTATTTTCCCAAGGGGATTAATGAAGGTACAATTTAACTTAACTTATAAGATTTGTCCACATTTCCGTTTGAGTTGGTCCCCAAACACGATCTGAGCATGTGCCATACCCCGTCTCCCAGAGAGAGAGAGAGAGAGAGAGAGAGAGAGAGAGAGAGAGAGAGAGAGAGAGAGAGATAGAGAGAGAGAGAGAGAGAGAGAGAGAGAGAAGTCAGTATGTTATGTTCACTAGGCATGGGCACAAGTAATGTTTCCCCAGATCAAATGATCGCATGAATTACTCGAGTAGTGATCGAGTACTGGTTTAGGGAAATCTATTTTGGATCTTAAAGAGCATACTGGCAGCAATAACAATGCACAACTATGCTTAATGCTTATTGTCAGTCCAAACATCCATTACCATTTGTAATAATTACATTACCTCCACTCTGTCTGCAGCAGGTCTCTCCGCTTATGGAAACGCAGATTTCTCGAGAGCCAGCCACAACTTCAGCATGTATCAATAGTCTATGAATGCTATGCAAAGTGGGCGATAAAGGTTGAAACAACAACAACACCATCATGAACAACACCAACAACTACTATCTCTTTCTCTTCATCCAGCTAAGCTGTAGGCTGTCAGTATAGCATGCTGGAAGAGGTATGGTCTCTAAACTTCTGGGCCCTCATTTATCAATGGTGCGTACGCACAGATATGTGTGTAAACCGTGCGTACGATCATTTCTAAGCAAAGTGTGGGACTTATCAATTTGAACGTGTGCTTGAGATTGTGCGTATATCTACGCACAGCTCAGACGGTGCGTACATGGCGCCCAGTGGTAGAATATGAAGACTGCAACATGAGACGGACTTTCATGCATTAGTCAACACTGACGTGTTCTGTATGACCCGTAATTCATTATAGTTAATTGTAAAATAGCGACAGTAGTGTAATTATTGTCAAACCCCTAAATAGCATTTGGAATAGGTCTTTCTTTCCGAATGAATGCAGCATGGTCTATATAGCATTATCGGAATACTACGGGTACGGGGTGCGCTGACTGTGCTCCGCAGGGAGCTGTTTTCAGATAGAGCAGTCTATTTGCAGAGAGAACATAATAATTAACTAGAGTCCGCTACCCGAGACACATTCTCCTTGATTTGTACCGCAATTTGGGACCCAAATTGTAGCGTGGAACAAAATGCACAAATGCCCATGCACATTCAAGTCCTCTCCACCCGCGGGTCTTTGGCCACCGGCACGGTCCATCGTGATATTGGAGATGGATCGAGCAATAGACTGTTACTGTACCACCCATGTAGCTGTCAAAGCTCCATCACAAATTCAGTTATGTGAATAGAAAGGGATTCCACGCACTCAGTCAATGTTGCAATGCCCATTTGGCTGATATATGTCGTTGCTGGTGACCAGGAGGAAGGCACACGTTGTATTGAATTAAATTGTAATGTTATTACTGGGGTATCTGTAATTAAAATATCGCTTAAATGCAGGTGATCGGGGTGATCCACTGAAGCCATAGTTAATGACTCTGACCAACCCAACGAATGACCCAACAGGAGTGCAATGCTCACTCGCGAACAAGAGCCCTTTAGAGCGCAGTTGGCCTGCTTGTTTGGCACGGGGGGGGGGGGCAGATGCGGAACACCCACCTCCAAAAATTATTAAATATTGTTTAGAATAAAAAGCGAAATACTATTATTTTGTGTGTCATGTTTCCAATAAGATTGGTCACAACGAAATGCTTTCTAGCTTCAATTTGTTGGTTAGAATAGATGACCTCCATTGAAACTTCACTGCAAGATTGATCACGGAGGACTTGCTCTCAGTGAAGTTTCAAGTCCGCTTAGTCCATTATTCTACATTCCATGGGGGGGTTTCATTACCATATATGGTTAATTAGAGGCGGTTCTGTATGCAAATACTTAAAATCGTGCACGAGTGCGGAGCATAGAACAAGTGGCATTTATCAACACAGAGTACTTGCAGGTGTGCGTAGGACCCAGGGTTTCCGTTAGCCGGTAATTACCGGTATTTGATATTTAATCTCTCCGGTCATAATGTCCGGTGAAAATAATTCCCTCTAAGCACAATATGATTATTTGAATTGTATTAAAATAGGCTCAAATTAAATAGCCTATGCGATGAACGAAACAATCATTACATTTGTTTCATCGTTGCTTCACCAAGCAGGTCTAATAATGACAACGATGTGTCAGCGGGAGCTTGCTGCTAGATTTGCGAGTGCATGCAGCTGCAGAGCCACAGAACCCACCAGCTGTGCCGGCACAGTGCAATACTCCAATTCAGCCATTGGCAATTCAGCTGTTGGGTGGGAGGCGCTGCTGAGCGGTCCCCAGATAGGGCCTGAAAACACCGCTCTCTGCGGCTCTGCAGCTGCATGCTCTCGCAAATAAGTCGTTGGGAGGTGGAGATTCATCACGCAAACCCACGATAATGTTGCCGTCTCTCTCTGCCAAATTTCTCAGTTCTTCGCTTGATATAATTAATACAAATGTCCAATATAACGGAATTCGTTAGCTCGTAAAACTTTTATTATAACAGACTGCTGTTTATTAATGTCGGGCCGACTGCCCACAGACACCTATTTGATTTAAAGTCGGCAGCAGCACGGAGTCTCGGGACTTATTTTATTTGGAATATAATGACTGTATAAGCAAAAGTAGCCTAGTTTTAAGTTAAAATATTATAAATCTACATGCCTTGAGGGTGTCATTCTTTATATAGCCTGCCTATCAATTTTTTCTAACGGAAACCCTGGTAGGACCTGTGTACACACGTTTGATAAACGGGAGGGCGGCCTGGTGTTGGACTTGAACCTGTACACAGTGGCCACTTTATTGGGTCCACCTGACCTGTACACCTGCTTGTTAATGCAAATATATAATCAGCCAATCACGTGGCAGCAACTCAGTGCATAAAAACATGCAGATATGGTGAAGAGGTTCAGAACGGGGAAGAAATGTGATCTAAGTGACTTTGACCGTGATTGTTGGTGTCAGATGGTTTGAGTGTCTCAGAAACTGCTGATCTCCTGGGATTTCTTTATGCAGTCTCTAGAGTTCACAGAGAAAAACAAGAAAAAGCCATTGAGCACCAGTTATGTGGGAAGAAAGCTTTGTTAGTGAGAGAGATCAGAGGAGAATGACTAGACTGGTTCTTGTTCATGAAAGCTCCAGCCCCTGACATAGCGGGTCCTTGTTCTAGACCAGCAGTGAGTTAGCTTGGCACCAATTTTCCTGGCTCAGAAGTAAGGCTGAGACAATATGCCATTTGGAAGAATCGATAAATCGGGACAAAATTATCGATAAATATTGAATGCACAGTGCAGAGTTGCAATTCAACTGAATTTACATGAAATGGGGATGTTTTAACTAAAACATGCCACAAGACCTAGTATTTTAGTATAGTATAAAGTATTTAAAAAAAGAAAAAAAAAAGATGATGCCACTTATGGATTTCATGCAGTTATCGATAATTATCGAGAAATCGATAAATGGTCTCAGCCTTACTCAGAAGTCTAAAGTCAAAGAACTGGTGCCAGATTAGGCACTGGCTTAGAACCAGCTCTCAGAACCAGTCCTCAGAACCAGCCCTCAGAACCAGCCTTCAGAACCAGTCCTCAGAACCAGCCCTCAGAACCAGCCTTCAGAACCAGTCCTCAGAACCAGTCCTCAGAACCAGCCCTCAGAACCAGCCTTCAGAACCAGTCCTCAGAACCAGCCCTCAGAACCTGCCCTCAGAACCAGCCTTTAGAACCAGCCTTCAGAACCAGTCCTCAGAACCAGCCCTCATAATGTCTTGGTGGAAAATGGGTACTGGACTGGTGTATAACCATCTTCTGGTCTAGTAGTTGAATGCACAACCATTTAGGGCTGGGCGATATGGCCTAAATATGATATCACGATATTTTCTGACCTTTCGGCGATACACGATACGCGTCACAATGTTTTTCTTTTTTTCCCCAAACAATTCATTATGAGGCTTACCAAGACAGTATTTGAGTTTGCAAGCTAACATTAAAGACAAAATAAAATACCCATGCATTTAGCATTTTTATATTATATATTAGATTTAGATTATTGGATTATTAGATTATATATTGCATATATTTAGCAATGAGATATTATATGATTTAGATATGAAATATGATGAATTGAAAATGGGGGACCCCGATGTAAACAAGACGAAAGTCTTTCTCTGGTCTGCATCCATCCTTGAGAGCTGGGCCCTGTTTCTTGTACGTGGTTCAACTAAGTCGATCAAGATGTCATTATCCAGCTTCAGTTAACCCGATGTTTGAAGCCGGGATTTTCCTGTTCCAAGAAGGTGGATTCAGTCTCGTTAACTCAAGCCAGACTTGATTCTCAGGATCAGTGCGCGCGCCCGCCTCAGCTGAGAAGACAGCAGGTGTCGATCGCAGAAATCCTGATTCTCTAGCGGCATTGATTGATTAATTGATTTAAAACTTTATTAACATATTGCAGTACGGCTCAATCGCCTCGCCGACAAGTTAAATGCGTTATCTATAGGCTAATTTTAAGTCCCTCATTACCTCAATCAATCAGATTATATTTCTTTAAACTTGCCTGCTGGATTGAATAATCAAATGAGATCTTGCTAGCGAAAATAATTAGTTAACTGTTATACAGAATTACGATACGGCTCTCTTACCCATTGATTAATGTATAGTCAATCTTTAACTTATCTCCAATGTGGTCTAACGGGTTGTTCTTTTGACTTTCACACAGACAACCGGGGTTCAAGACCCTAGTCGTCTCCTTCTTTTTGCAATATAGGAATAATTCAATTTGGTGCACGTTGAGAGCTATATAAAGAATGACATCCTCAATGCATGTAGATTTATAATATTTTAACTTAAAACCAGGCTACTTTGGCGTATAATCATTAATATTATATTCAAAAAAATCATATTGGAAAGACCGGGTTTTGAACCCCGGTCGCTGGGTTGGCAGGCTTGAGCACTACCGCTGGACCACTGTGCCAGATGGGATAAATTCATTGTTTATACATTAATGAACGAGAGACCCGTGTTTAGAATATCCTTTGTTATGAATGAAGTTTATCTCTTTATCCTCATTCATTAATGTGACGTCAACGGCTCATTCAATTTCTCAAATCCGTCAAACAGCGCATCTCATCAGACATCTTAATCCCAGTTACAATTAAAATAACCACATAATGTGTACATCGCACGAGCGAGCGCCACCGTCGCCACGGTATATATAACGTGCATTATTTAGGACAAAGTGAATTTAGTATCAGCATTTTGGTTCTATTTTACATTTCAAAAGCCCCCTCTGGAAGAATGGAGCACAAGAACGTAATTCAGAATGGTATAATGCAGATCGTAGACTGTGGGAATAGTTTCAGGAAACGGGCCGTCACTTCTTTGCGGGGGCGTGGCGATGGTTCAGGCTAAGTTGAACTTGAACTCTGCTTTCGACCAGGCTCAAACTTTTGGATCTGTTGTCATGGTGATTTGGAAAATCCACGTACATGAAACCGGAAAGTCCGGCTAACTCAGTTATCCAGCTAAAGTTATCCGGCTAACTCAGTTATCCAGGTACAAGAAACAGGGCCCTGTACTGTATTGTATCCATTCTGAAATCTGTTAATAACGTTTTCATTCATTCAGACGGCAAACAGAATCATTTTGATTGACATCACACCGCTTGCACCCGCCCTGCTGTTCTTATCACCAATCGGCAAGCGCGTATTAATTTTTTACTTCCGCTATATCCGCCATTGATTTTGACGAGAGCTCAATGACAACAACAACGGTAGAGGTAGCTCCCCGCGACCGACGTTTAGCTTTTAGCTCCGCAGGATGACTAAACGAGGCATAATGATTTTACTGCAACGAATGTTATAATAAAAGCCTTTCCATACATCTGTCTGATTGAAAACTTTATTAACAGACCGCAGAATGGGCACAACTGAGTCAGCATGGGCTGAGATATGAACGACTAATGCTTGCTATCTATCTAGGTCGACCTCGGCCGTTGCTATGTAAATACGCTGATGTTATTGAACGTGTAACTATATAACGTTAATGCCACAAAACGAATGCCTTTGTTATCATAAGTAGTAACTTTGATGCAGTAGTGTGTGTGTGGGGCGGTGCTGTTCAAAAGTTTGAACGTGTGGACCAGATTGACGCGACACAATCCTCTTGGGCAAAACATCACGATATCCACGATACGTTTAAAAAGTGTATCGTTAATTAACTGTACCCGATATTTATATAATATCGTCATATCGCCCAGCCCTACGACCATTATCTTATCTGGTCTGATCTTAGAGTTGAACCCATAACCATCTTCTGGTCTGATAGTTGAACACCCAACCATTATCTGGTCTGATCTTAGAGTTGAACCTATAACTATCTTCCATCGTTTCAGTAGAAATATATCTGGCAGCGAGCTAGCCTAACACAAATTTATGGAAGAGTATACAAACCACTAGCTGGGAGATGTGTTTTTGGCCAACAGCTATAGGCTAGCTGGTCCGAGTTTATCTGGTAGTTGAACACCCAACCATTATCTGGTCTGATCTTAGAGTTGAACCTATAACCATCTTCTGGTCAGGTAGTTGAACCCATCTCCTGATATGGGAGTTGATGGAGATTGAAATTATAACCATCTTCTGATCTGAGAGTTGAACCTACAACCATCTTGCAATTTGTGGAGTTGAGCCTGTGTTGCTGTGTTGGGTTCCTCTTGTGAACTGCTGTCGTCTTGGTACTTACTGCGTTGCTGTGTTGGGTTCCTCTTGTGAACTGCTGTCGTCTTGGTACTTACTGCGTTGCTGTGTTGGGTTCCTCTTGTGAACTGCTGTCGTCTTGGTCCTTACTGCGTTGCTGTGTTGGGTTCCTCTTGTGAACTGCTGTCGTCTTGGTACTTACTGTGTTGCTGTGTTGGGTTCCTCTTGTGAACTGCTGTCGTCTTGGTACTTACTGTGTTGCTGTGTTGGGTTCCTCTTGTGAACTGCTGTCGTCTTGGTACTTACTGCGTTGCTGTGTTGGGTTCCTCTTGTGAACTGCTGTCGTCTTGGTCCTTACTGCGTTGCTGTGTTGGGTTCCTCTTGTGAACTGCTGTCGTCTTGGTACTTACTGCGTTGCTGTGTTGGGTTCCTCTTGTGAACTGCTGTCGTCTTGGTCCTTACTGCGTTGCTGTGTTGGGTTCCTCTTGTGAACTGCTGTCGTCTTGGTACTTACTGCGTTGCTGTGTTGGGTTCCTCTTGTGAACTGCTGTTGTCTTGGTACTTACTGCGTTGCTGTGTTGGGTTCCTCTTGTGAACTGCTGTCGTCTTGGTCCTTACTGCGTTGCTGTGTTGGGTTCCTCTTGTGAACTGCTGTCGTCTTGGTCCTTACTGCGTTGCTGTGTTGGGTTCCTCTTGTGAACTGCTGTCGTCTTGGTACTTACTGCGTTGCTGTGTTGGGTTCCTCTTGTGAACTGCTGTCGTCTTGGTCCTTACTGCGTTGCTGTGTTGGGTTCCTCTTGTGAACTGCTGTCGTCTTGGTCCTTACTGCGTTGCTGTGTTGGGTTCCTCTTGTGAACTGCTGTCGTCTTGGTCCTTACTGCGTTGCTGTGTTGGGTTCCTCTTGTGAACTGCTGTCGTCTTGGTACTTACTGCGTTGCTGTGTTGGGTTCCTCTTGTGAACTGCTGTCGTCTTGGTCCTTACTGCGTTGCTGTGTTGGGTTCCTCTTGTGAACTGCTGTCGTCTTGGTACTTACTGCGTTGCTGTGTTGGGTTCCTCTTGTGAACTGCTGTCGTCTTGGTCCTTACTGCGTTGCTGTGTTGGGTTCCTCTTGTGAACTGCTGTCGTCTTGGTCCTTACTGCGTTGCTGTGTTGGGTTCCTCTTGTGAACTGCTGTCGTCTTGGTACTTACTGCGTTGCTGTGTTGGGTTCCTCTTGTGAACTGCTGTCGTCTTGGTACTTACTGCGTTGCTGTGTTGGGTTCCTCTTGTGAACTGCTGTCGTCTTGGTCCTTACTGCGTTGCTGTGTTGGGTTCCTCTTGTGAACTGCTGTCGTCTTGGTCCTTACTGCGTTGCTGTGTTGGGTTCCTCTTGTGAACTGCTGTCGTCTTGGTCCTTACTGCGTTGCTGTGTTGGGTTCCTCTTGTGAACTGCTGTCGTCTTGGTACTTACTGCGTTGCTGTGTTGGGTTCCTCTTGTGAACTGCTGTCGTCTTGGTACTTACTGCGTTGCTGTGTTGGGTTCCTCTTGTGAACTGCTGTCGTCTTGGTACTTACTGCGTTGCTGTGTTGGGTTCCTCTTGTGAACTGCTGTCGTCTTGGTCCTTACTGCGTTGCTGTGTTGGGTTCCTCTTGTGAACTGCTGTCGTCTTGGTACTTACTGCGTTGCTGTGTTGGGTTCCTCTTGTGAACTGCTGTCGTCTTGGTCCTTACTGCGTTGCTATGTTGGGTTCCTCTTGTGAACTGCTGTCGTCTTGGTACTTACTGCGTTGCTGTGTTGGGTTCCTCTTGTGAACTGCTGTCGTCTTGGTCCTTACTGCGTTGCTGTGTTGGGTTCCTCTTGTGAACTGCTGTCGTCTTGGTCCTTACTGCGTTGCTGTGTTGGGTTCCTCTTGTGAACTGCTGTCGTCTTGGTCCTTACTGCGTTGCTGTGCTGGGCCTTACTCTGCTGCAGTGTCATTAGTATGAAAGCTAAACATACACACAGCTAGTAAAACTCGTTGCTGAATAAGGGCAGGAAACTGTAAAATGTGTGTGTGAGAGATGTAAGTGGGGGTGTGTGTACTATGAAGTATAGTTAGTGAGTGTTCAGTGTTAAACTGAACTGTTTTTATTTGTTATTTCTTTTTTAAATTAGCTTATTGGAATTGTTCAATTTACGTACTTCACAAATGAAAATAGAATTAAACAAACACACCCACAACACATTTTCTATTTTCTATTGCAGATTAGCTGGAAGGAAAATAATCATATAACATTTCTAATAGGAGCTAAACTGATGTGCTGCCATCACCACAGAACCTACAACAGTGGGTAGATGGAGACCCGCCATGTCCACTGTGTTCAGAGAAGACAACTTGGAGGCATCTTCTGTCAGGCTGAACATGATACATGAAAATACATACATGATACATGATAATATGACACACGATACATGATACATACATGATACATACATGATACATACATGATACAAAGTAAATTTCGCAGAGTAAATTTTACTCAAACTGAGTCCATTTGAGCCCAAGTGAGTCAGTTTCTCAGTTTGAGTAAAATGTACTCAGCGAAATTTACTGTGTACATGATACATACATGATACATGATACATACATGATACATACATGATACATACATGATACATACATGATACATGATACATACATGATACATACATGACACATACATGATACTGATACATGATACATACATGATACTGATACATACATGATACATGATACATACATGATACTGATACATACATGATACATACATGATACATGATACATACATGATACTGATACATACATGATACTGATACATGCTACATACATGATACATAATACATACATGATACATACATGATACATATATGATACATACAGTACATGATACATAATACATACATGATACATACATGATACATAATACATACAGTATACATAATACATACATGATACATACATGATACATAATACATACATGATACATACATGATACATACATGATACATACATGATACATAATACATACATGATACATACATGATACATAATACATACATGATACATGATACATACACGGTACATGATACATATATGATATATGATACATGATGCACTTATAGAGCTTAGGACAAGATGTTTAAAACTCTTAGGACAAGACAGACACATCAGACAAGGTGTTTAATACTGAAGCAGACAGAAACATCTTAAGACAAGGTGTTTAATACTGAAGCAGACAGAAACATCTTAAGACAAGGTGTTTAATACTGAAGCAGATAGAAACATCTTAAGATAAGGTGTTTAATACTGAAGCAGATAGAAACATCTTAAGATAAGGTGTTTAATACTGAAGCAGACAGAAACATCTTAAGACAAGGTGTTTAATACTGAAGCAGATAGAAACATCTTAAGATAAGGTGTTTAATACTGAAGCAGATAGAAACATCTTAAGATAAGGTGTTTAATACTGAAGCAGACAGAAACATCTTAAGACAAGGTGTTTAATACTGAAGCAGACAGATAGAAACATCTTAAGACAAGGTGTTTAATACTGAAGCAGACAGAAACATCTTAAGACAAGGTGTTTAATACTGAAGCAGACAGATAGAAACATCTTAAGACAAGGTGTTTAATACTGAAGCAGATAGAAACATCTTAAGACAAGGTGTTTAATACTGAAGCAGACAGAAACATCTTAAGACAAGGTGTTTAATACTGAAGCAGATAGAAACATCTTAAGAC
>NW_028172262.1:55000-67500 GCF_963971535.1 Notolepis coatsorum
AGAGAGAGAGATGTATCTGATAGTAATTAGTATTTATTGTTAAAACATGTTTCTTCCTCTACCCTACAGTATAGTATGTCTCTAGTCCTGTTTCAATCTCAGCGAGACATGTCCTACAACCTATTGGCTATTACCAGACAGAGAGACCATGGATCAGGCTTGGGCGATAGGACAATATTATCATTTCCATATTGTGCATATAGCCACGATAATGGTCCTCACATAACATAATGCATTAACCCTTTCACTACCACACTACAGGTTAACCGTCTGTATTGTGGTAGTGAAAGGTTAACCTTCTGTAGTGTGGTAGTGAAAGGGTTAACCCTTTGTAGTGTAGTAGTGAATGGATTAATCTCTTGCAGTCTGGTAGTGAAAGCGTTACATTTACATTTAGTCATTTAGCTGACGCTTTTATCCAAAGCGACTTACAAGTTCTGTACGACAAGTCATCAGGAAGGGTACAACTCTATCAGCTGAGTAACAATTAGAGTTGTTCCGATACCGATACCAGTATCGGAAATGCCGCCGATACGGCCTAAAATGCTGGTATCGGTATCAGCGAGTACCACTCTCAAAGAACACCTACGGGAGACTGCAATTCGAAACTGGCCCCTGTAAATGTCCTAACCCAACCCCCTCCAATGTACAGTAATTTACCTAGTATGGTTTTGTCAATATTCCAATGTACAGTTTTGCTTGTACAGTTGTACAGTTTTTACGTCAAATGTATATACTCCCTTTTCTGGACTCTTTTTGTATCACAAACAGTACTGTATTTGCAAATCTGGTATGTCATAAATGTATAGATGTAGCAGTACTGTCTATCTGTATGTCATGTATGTCATATATGTTATGATGAATTCATTTTAACAGCAGATACACTTTCTTAAATTCCATTGTCCCCGACAGAGCGTGTGACGGGGAGCTCGGACGGGATGTGTTTTGCTTGCTGGTGTTATGATAGCATTAGCTGAAAAGCTAGCTAGTTGGAACAACATCCGCTTTAACGTTACATCAAATCAGATGATCGCCTGTCCTTTCTCCAGGACCTGACACTGTCCGTCTATCAACAATAATGCACCCACGGTGAATCGTATTTAAGTCAAGTAGCTACTGACTAGCGTTAACTGACTTACGTTATCAAATGTCAATGCGGGGAAGACGAGCTAGGTCAGCTAGCTTAGCTTGATAACGGTACCTTGGCTAAAGTTGGTGCTATTCATAATCCAGCAATAATGGCTGCAGACCTGCAAGCAAAGTACAGCAAGTTCCACGTGCCAAAGGATAAGAGTCTGAGGCGGAGTCTCAAAAGATAATGTTGAATATTTATTTTGCATCGAAAATCACAACATGAACAAGCCACTTTTTTTCTTTTTTTTTATGTATGCACTGGTATCGGATCAGTATCGGTATCGGTCGATACCCAAAGCTTAGGTATCGGAATCGGATCGGGAAGGAAAAAATGGTATCGGAACATCTCTAGTAACAATGTTCATCAAAGTGTTGCGTGTTACAGTGTAGGTTAGTTTATTAGGACAAGTGCATGACAGTAAGGTTAGTTAGGGTTCGTTTTTTTTTCTTTTTCTTTTTTTTCTTTTTTTTTCTTTCATTATTTCAGATAATGGTTGAAGAAGTGCGTTTTTAGTCGACGGCGAAAGATTGGACGGGATTCAGCTGTCCTAACTGGGGTGGGTAGTAGTTCATTCCACCATTGTGGGGCAAGGACTGAGAATAGGCGGCTTCTCTTTGATGACCCTCCCGGAGCTTGGATAGGAGTAGGTCTGAGGCGGCCAGAAGATGCAGAGCGTAGGGGTCTTGAGGGTGTGTAGTTAGAGACCATTGACCGGAGGTAGGCAGGAGCGGTTCCCTTTGCTGCACGGCATGCTAGGTCGAGGGCCTTGAAGCGGATACGTGCAGCAATAGCCAGTGCAGGTCCCTAAGAAGTGGGGTGACATGGGCCGACTTCGGTAGGTTTGAGATCAGGCGGGCCGCTGCGTTTTGAACGAGTTGAAGAGGCTTGGTGGCGGTGGCCGGGAGGCCAGCGAGCAGTGCGTTGCAGTAGTCGAGGCGGGAGATGACTGTTGATTGGACGAGGAGTTGGGTGGTTTCTTTTGTCAGGAAGGGGCGGATCCTTCTGATGTTGCTCAGGTGGAATCTGCAGGTTCTGGTTGTCGCTGTGATGTGAGCAGAGAAGTTCAACTGGTCGTCGAGGACGACACCAAGGTTCTTAGCGGTCAGGGACGCGGTCACAGCTGCATTCTCGACTGTGATGGAAAGGTTGGTCAGGGGGGAGGATTTGGCCGGCAGGTGGAGCAATTCTGCAGGATCTTTTGCAGGTGATCACACAGGAGTTGATAAAGTTAAAAAAATGGTTTGATGAGAATAAATTGTCGTTGAATTTGAGTAAAACTAAATTAATGTTATTTGGAAAGCGAAATAGTGATTTAACAGTGAAAGTTATGATAGACAATGTATGTATTGAAAGAGTAAAGCAAACCACATTCCTGGGTGTAATCATAGATGACAGGATATGCTGGAAACCTCACATCAGTCATGTAAAATCCAAGATGGCCAAAAGTGTGGGGATTATGTATCGATCCAAGAATTTTGTCAACCAAAGGTCACTTCTCATTAAGGCTGAGCCCGAACCCTGTTTTTAGGGTTCGAACGTTCGCCAGGGTTTATGAACGAACGTTCGAACGTTCGTTTTTTGTAAATTTTTTAATAAAATTTTTTTTATTACTTTTTTTTTTTTTTTTTATATAATTTTTTTTATTATTATAGATCCTACGGAGGGCGGCATTGCATAATCTATTGGTGAAAAAACATGTTGTTTACAGTGGTGGCTGTTCATGTAAACATGTAATTAAACAAAGCACTCAGAAGAAAATAAACAAGCTACTGAGTACTGCATAAAGTTCCTACCTATGATAAACAATAGCCCTTGCACACCGCAGTCACGTAAGGGGCTAGATAAACAAATGCATTCGTTTTGTGGCATTTTAACGTTATATAGTTAGTGTTACACGTTCAATAACAGGTATTCACTCTTGGTCGACGGGAAGGAGAGGCACGCGCCTCGGCTCCTTCCACCGTCTACCACTGAACGGGGGACGGCAGAGAGACGGAGAGACACCGGCGCGGGGGTCCCGCCGGGCTCCCAACACGCCTGCCACCTCGGCCAGAGTTGTTTCCAACGCAACCACCTCCCGCCATGAAGCTCGCGCTCCATGGCCGAAAAAGGCTGGTTCACCTATGGAAAGTTGTTACGACTTTTACTTCCTCGGCGGGGAGCTAACGCTACGTTAATGCTTCTCTCAAGCAGATCAATGGCGGCATTTCCGGAAGTAAAAAAAATAATAAACGCTTGCCGATTGGTGGTAACAGCAGAGGCGGGTGCAAGCGGTGTGACGTAATTGGCAGAATCGCCTGTCATTCAATCAAAATTGTTCTATTGCATTGGTTGAGACTAGAGCTCTGGTTGAGTATCCAGCAACAGCCCGGCAGAGACCATACTGGTTGAGCCGAGCGACTCGGGGGACGCGCCGCTTCACATCGCCTCACCGTCGTTGCGCCTGCTTTATTTTTTTTCACCGAACGTTCGAACCCATTAATTAAAGTCCGAATGTCAGCTTAACGAACGAACGTTTGAACGTTCGAACGTTCGGGCTCAGCCTTACTTCTCATCCTCTACCATGCACTTGTAGTCCCATATTTAAATTATTGTCTGGAAGTATGGGGTAATACTTATCGTTCCAATATATCACCTCTTTATATTCTGCAAAAAAAGGCCATAAGGATTGTGTACAGTCAGGGAGCGAAATTAACTTTTTGACTCACCGGCCAGTGGTGGGTAGATGGCAAGAATCTACCTGCCAAGCATATTTCTTACCTGCCAATTTTTTTTGATTAAAAAAAAATATATATATATTTTATATAATTTTTTTTTAAATAAAATATATATTATATAATCATACTTGTAGTTGTATTATCTGCGAGACATCGCCACCATGCAATAAGTCAAAATGCTCGCTATCTGCAAACAGCTCCACTGTCTGTGTATACTTGAGTAGCCTCCAGCTCCAGCAAGGATTCTCCGGCGATGCAGCTAGACCCTATACTAATACTCTACATTCAGCATGCAAGGATTCTCCGGCGCTGCAGCTGGACCCTATTGGTATAATATTGCGGTTCTTTGGTCTAATCACATTCATCAAGCCCTCAGCTAGAATACGCGTTGAATCAATGTTATAAGACATTGATATCAGGAGCTATCTGTAGCTACTGCTAGCCCGCTAGATAACGTTAAGACAATTTAGTTTACTGGGACATATAGATCTAACGTGAGCTAGCTAACAGCTAGCTAACGAGGGAACGGAGGTATTATGCACTCGAGTCGACTATTGCTGGAGCATGTTGATATCAGCAGCTATCAGTAGCTAGCGAGCTAGATACCGTTAGACAATGCCTCGTCATGTATTAAACTAAAAGTGAATAGTTGACTGGGTCATTGTTTAAACAGTAACTGTAGCTCATGGAGGTCCGATCTAGACTAGAGCAGGCTGCTACCATTCTGAGAGCTTAACGTTAGCACTAGATGCTGCGGGCGAGCTGCTACCATTCTGAGAGCTTAACGTTAGCACTAGATGCTGCGGGCGAGCTGCTACCATTCTGAGAGCTTAACGTTAGCACTAGATGCTGCGGGCGAGCTGCTACCATTCTGAGAGCTTAACGTTAGCAGTGGCACTAGAGCTGCGGGCCGCTCTGTGTTGATACGAGCAGAAGCCAATAGTATCCCGCTGCAGGGCTGGCCCGGCTGGGCGGATATGACTCGTTGCCACGTTTTTTTTCAAAATAAGAATATCATACGAACCGAATGCTGCTAACTGCCGGAGCCATCGATATTATGACTCTAGCTGCGCTTGGGCCGGAAATGAGACCCGCACAGATTTTCAAAATAAGAGTATCGTTATGAACTACACGTCTACACGCCACACGGCGGGCAGGGCTCTCAGTGGCAAGCGCCAAAGGTAAAAACTGATCGCCCCTGGCTGGCGGCGGGCTTTAATTTCGCCCCCTGTGTACAGTGCTAAGTACAACCAACACTCTACCCCATTGTTTTTACAAGCATCAGCTTTTAAATTATGGGACTTGATTAGGCCTGCCACGATAACACATTTTGCTGGGCGATTAATTGCCCCCGAAAATATCGCGATAAGCGATATTATTGCGACCGGTTAGAGAATTTTTTTTGAGAAATTTATTTCCCAAAACTTTTATTTTGAAGCCCACCGCTCCGTCTTTTCCGGTGTTTTAGACTTTTATTTTGAAGCCCACCGACCGGACCGGAAGTATTGTTGTGATTATCCTAAGCAGAACCTATGAGTTATAACTTGTCTCGTCCGGTTCTGTTTTTGAGCTAATAACAAATGTTGAGATTGTTGGTGAACAACTAACTTTAGGTTAGTTTTAACGTTAGCTACTAACGTTAGATGCAGCTACTACAGGCAATCAACGATGAGGAGGAAGCGTCAAAGCAGTATATAATAGAATAGCTGTGGTGCGTAAGCACTGCAGCACGACTCGAAACTACCGGAGTATTATAATAAATTAATTCATGTTTAACTTGTCCCCGTGTCCAGTCCTTTGACTAGCCCCACCCGTTCATTGTAAACAATGATGCATGTAATTGTATTAACGTTATTCTGTGTTGTACTTGTAGCTATGCTATACGTTGTATTTCGTTTGTTAGCTATTTAGCTAATGTTGTTAGCATGGAATGAGAATCAAAGCTCTATCTTTCATCTTTATTTAGCAGTCCAGTTTCTCCGGGCAGTAGCGAGTAACTACTTGGGTCTAAAAATAGCTAACGTTACACTACAAATAATGCTACTTGGTTAAAAGGAGCAACACTATTGAGAAATGTAGTTAAGCTATTATGTGTGGTGTTGCCCCACGGAGCTCCCGTGCTGTACTCTAGTAACGTCAGCGGCCCGCCTCCCAACACGGACAGTGACTGACAAGGGGCACTGGTTCCGCCTCATTAAAACAAACGCGCAAATAGCAATTAATCGCGCCCGTCAAAATCATTGCATTCATTTTAATTATCGCAGCAATTAATCGATTTATTGCTTATCGCGGCAGGCCTAGACTTGATCAAAATTAAAACTGCCGAAATTATGTTCAAAGCTTCACATAACTCTCTTCCAACCCCCATCCAATATCGGTTCACTGAGAGGGTAGGAACCACTGGGCCCTCATTCATCAACGTGTTCTACGCACAGATCTGTGCTTACCCTGTGCGTACGATCATTTCTAAGCAAAGAGTGGGATTCATCAATTTCGACTTGAACTTGACTCCGTGCTTACATCTACGCACAGGTCAGACCAGGCGTACCTGACGCCCAGTGGTAGAATATATTATTACAACAAGGAAATGAGCTTCTGTGCATAATAACACTGGCATGTTCTGTACGAACCGTAGTTCATTATAGTTCATTGTAAAATAGCAACAGTAGTGTAATTATGGTCAAAACCCTATAAATAGCATTTGGAATAATAGATCTTTCTCTCAGAATGAATGCAGCATGGTTTATATAGCGTTATCGGAATATACGGGGTGTAGGCTACTGACTGACTGCGCTCCGCGTAGCTTGATTGATTGAAAAGTTTATTAACAGATTGCAGAATGGGTACAGTACAGTACAGCTCAGTACATACAATTGTTAATTGGGGATGCAGACCAACTTTCGTCTTGTTTACATCAGGGTCCCCCATTTTCAATTCATCATAAATCATAAAGCTCAACTCGTTATTATTTTGCGCAGACCGCAGAAACACGGGAACGTTTTGATTATATTTAAAAGGCTTTACGTTAAACGAAACAAGTGGAATTTCGAAGCTGTAAGCAGAATACAAGTCATATGAATATAGTGTTCTTCCCCCTTTTTACTGTATAAGAAAGAATAGAAAACGCATTGCAATGAGATAGTGGACAGACTATGTATATGATGGGATTCAAGTTCGCGTTTTTGTTGCTCATAGGCATGCTGTCAGAGTATGATATCAGAACATTTGTCGTCACAGATCATGTCCTAATAGAACATAGGCTATGGCATGGATCGTGATATTGTGTGGACTGTTATTATTACTGTCTGTACCGGTACCACCCATTGTGACAACAGCCTTGTGAGTCCCGCACACAAACATGATGGAATTCAAGTTCATGTATTGAAAGGCAGGCTACATCATACATGCAGTGAGATTCATTGCTACCCAATACTGACATCAAAATATATTGTAGTATGCCTCTAGAAATCATATGCAGCAGGTAGAAAATTGACGGGAGATCCATCGCGATTTGGAATAAAATTGAGGAGAACTTTAATCCCTGGGTATTAATCAAACAACACGGGAAAAGGCAGTCATATTCCAGCGCGGTATTTATTAGTGTTTGCGCTGCCCAGGCAGCAATGGTTAATAGATATCATATCCGACATCACCGTAAGTGTACACGTCTGTCAGCCTGTCTCATGACACGCTTCTCTCGGCTTAGTCCATTTTTCCACATTTCATGGGTGTATTCCATTACCGTATATGGTTAATCGGGGCGTTTCTGGTATGCAAATACGTGAAAGCGTGCACGAGCCGCGGCGCAGAGCCAAGGTGGGATTCATCATGACAGGTGTGCATAGAGCCTGCGTACGCACGTGTGATGAATCCCGACTTCCCTGTGCGTACACTAGTTCTACATTCCGTGCTTACGTGTGGAAATAGAACATTTCTACGCACACAATTGATGAATGAGGGCCCAGGAATTATAATCTTAGAGGGAAACAGAAACTCCAGCAACCGGGTGTAAGAACCACTCTAAAATCTATGTGTATATCTGTTTGTGGAGTACAATTATGGAATGGATTGGACGAGGACGTTAAACTGAGTAAAAACATATAAGAAAGTTAAAAAAAGGAATATTGGAAAGGTATAAGGAGGAGGGTGAACATGATGTTTGGCATTAAAAGGAGTATGTATATAAAATATGTATTGATGGGTCAGACTCATGTATGTCTTGTTGAGATGTCGGGGGATGTGGGAAGCGGAGCTGTGTTACATGTTGTATGTAGAGGGTGATGGCCGGGGTGTGGGGAATGGAAGTTCACAGGCTTGGCTTCTTCCATCCCACTTTTCGGACCATGGGTGGTGTCTGTTGTTGCTGTTGTCTATTGTTTTGTGGTGGTTGTAGTGTTGTTTTGTGGTTGTCTTGTATTGTATAGGTTGTATGGTTTGAAATGAAAAAATTTAACTGATACTCATACTTGTTTAGTTTAAAAATAGGGGGCAGGTAACCATAAGATTTATTCTTCTTCCTGCTCCTTTTGCCCATGGTAGAACTCTATTTATGATTTTGTATGAAAACTGTATGATTGTATTGCTTCCATGTGGCAAATAAAAATTCTGAATCTGAATCCAGGCGGAGATGTCGGACAGACAGGCCGAGATGAATGAATGAATGAATGAAAACTTTATTTAACAGATTGCAGAATGGGTACAATACAGTACGGCTCAATACATACAATTGTTAAGGGGATGCAGACCTGAGAAAGACGTTTGTCTTGTTTCCATCAGGGTCCCCCATTTTCAATTCATATAGACATATATGACATACATGACATACAGATAGTCAGTACTGCTACATCTATACATTTATGACATACCAGATTTGCAAATACAGTACTGTTTGTGATACAGAAGGAGTCAAGAAAAGGGAGTATATACATTTGACGTAGAAACTGTACATTGGAGGAGGTTGGGTGGGGGGGGTTGGGTACATTGGGATATTGACAACCATACTGGGTAATTTACATTGGAGGTGGGGGGGGGGGGGCGGGGGGCACACTGTATAAACAAGTAACACTGTACATTGAGGGGGGGGGGGGAGGAGACACTGTACAAACAAACACAATTGTACATTGAACTATTGACAAAACCATACTAGGTAAATGACTGTACATTGGAGGGGGTTGGGTTAGGATATTTACAGGGGCCAGTGTTGAATTGCAGTCTCCCGTAGGTGTCCCTTGAGAGAGGTTTTGAAAGTGGGTAGTGATCCACATTCCTTTACAGCTTTGGGTAGGGCGTTCCACATTGATGTGGCATAATTGCGAAACGTGTTTAGTCCCTTATTTGAGCCGAATCTGGGTTTAACATGATTTGTGGAGCTCCCTCTGGTGTTGTGATCGTGGTATTCACTGACCTTTGGGAAGTATTTTGACATGTACATGGGTACCTTGGTCGTGTAGTGTATCTTGTAGACCAGGCCCATTGCAAGTTGTTGTACTCTGTCGTCTACTCTAAGCCATCCTAGGTTGTCAAAGTGGGCAGGGGTGAGGTGGGTTCTAGGAGTAAGGTCAAGCAGTAGTCTGACCAGTTTGTTTTGAGATGTTTGTAATTTTGTTTTTAGCGCCTTTGAGGTGCTTTGGTACCATGAGGTGCAAGCATAGTCGTAGTACCCCTGAATGAGTGCTCCTGCCAGAGTCTTCAGGGTGTTCTTGTTTACCAGAGAGGAGATCCGGTACAAGAATCGAGTTCGTTGGTTGACTTTTTTTATTACATTGGATGCCATTTTGTCACAGGAGAGATTAGCCTCTAGGATGGAACCCAGGTAGGTAATTTCATCTTTCCTTGTGACAATATTGTCACCCACTGTAACTGAGAAGCCGTCGGTCTTGCTGAGTTTGTTATTTGAACCGAAGAGAATGGACTCTGTTTTGCCCATGTGTAATGATAGTTTGTTATCAGCGAGCCATATGCAGATTCTGCCTAGTTCCGAGCTGAGGGTTTTTTCAACCTGTAACTTGTTCTTGTCAGAGACCAGCAGGGCTGAGTCGTCCGCAAACAGGAACAAGTTGCAGTCACAAGCTGACGACATGTCATTTGCATAAATTAGGAACAGTAGCGGTCCTAGTATGCTTCCTTGTGGAACACCACAGCTCACTGTGAGGGGGGGGGATAGGGTACCGTTTACCTCCACCATCTGTTCCCTCCCCTCAAGGTAGGATTGCATCCAGCTCACTGATAGACTATCAAAACCAATTGCTTTTAGCTTGTCAATCAGAATGGAGTGATTGACCGTGTCAAAGGCCTTTTGTAGGTCCAGCATGACCATGCCGCAGTATTTGCCTGCGTCCACCTCTTGTTTGATGTGGTCATTCAAATAGAGAAGGCATGTGTCAGTGGAGTGGGATGTTCTGAAGCCAGATTGGAATTCGTAGATTAGATTTTTTTCCGCTAGGTACTTTTCGACCTGTTCGTAGACTATTTTTTCCATGACTTTCGAGATGGAGGTGAGAATAGAAACAGGGCGGTAGTTGCCTGGGTCTAATTTGCTGCCCTTTTTGTGCAGAGGGGTCACCCTCGCAATTTTGAAGTCCTTGGGGACGTGTCCCTGTTTTATGGAGAGGTTTATTATGTGTGTGATGATTGGTGTGATGGCGGCTGCTGAGTCTCTGAGGAATTTGGAGGGGATGTTGTCATGGCCAGTGGCCTTGTTAGGTTGGAGGGCGCTCAGTTTATTGAGTACCTCATCTGTTGTTACCATTTCCAGCTTGAAGTCGTCCTTGCGGACCCCTAGGTTTTTGTAGTAAGCTACTATGTGTTCTACCCCATAAAGCCCTGAGTGGGAGGGTAGTTTGTTTACCAGTGTTGTGGCTATGTTTGTGAAGAAAATGTTTAAGTAATTGGCTACATCCAGCTTGTCTGTGATGAGCGTGTTGTCCGTTTTTATGTTTATGTTTGAGAATCTGGTTTTAAGTTTTTTACTGCATCCTAGTTGATTATTGAGTAATTTCCAAAGTTCACGTGGTTTGTTTTTGTTTTCCTCAGTTTTGTCATTGATGAAATTCTTTTTTGCAGTTTTGATCATGGAGTTTACGTCGTTTCTTAGTCTGTTTCTTTCTAGTTTGAGTTCAGTCACGTGGGCTTGGAGTTCACTGCTCGTGCTTTTAGTAAGCTTTGACTGACTTTTACGAAACTCAGAGCATTTTTTGTCTCTGGTTTTCATAGCGGCCAGTATTTCGGAGTGCATCCACGGCTCAGCGCGATTTTTTACCCTGGTGGTTCTTAGGGGGGCCATGTCGTTTAGTATTGCTGAGAATTTGGTTTTGAAACCAAGCCATGTTTCGTCAACCAGTGTACCATTGAGTTCATCTGACCAGTCCAGACTCTCCAGTTCAAGGTTGAAGGCCTCGCTAGAGTAGGTTTTGAGGTCTCTAGATGTAACTGTTTTGTGGCAGCCAGCCTTTAGTTTTAGCTTTTTTCGGGTACAGAATATCATATAATGATCACTTAACCCACATGCTATAACCCCTTTATTTGAGATCTTGGACTTGTCGGAGGTCAGAATGAGGTCAATGGTAGTCTGAGTTGATTCACATACACGTGTGGGTTGGGTGATTAGCTGGCTGAGGCCATGCAGATCACAAAACCTACTGAAGGCCTTGAAGACGGGTGCATCTTTTCGTTGCATATCCGTGTTCCAGTCTCCAATAAGAATTTTGTCTACATCCTCAACTCCAGCTAAACACCCATCCAGTGTATCATAAAAGCCACTATGATCAGATCCGCTCAGAGACGTGGATATCTGAGGGAGGGAAGGAGAGGAAGAGTTGAGTATCATCGGCATAACAATGATACGAGAAACCATGAGACGTGATAATGTTACCCAGAGATTTAGTGTAGAGAGTGAAGAGAAGGGGTCCTAGGACCGAGCCCTGGGTGACACCCGTCCCTGTCCATGACACTTGGTAGGAGCGGTCATTGAGGTATGATGACAGCCATGTCAGCGCAGTTTCAGCCACTCCAGTTCCAGCGTTAACCCTTTGTAGTGTAGTAGTGAAAGGGTTAACCCCTTAACAGTCCTGCAAATCTTGCATAAAATGCCTGTCGATTGCATACCCAAAGTAATTTGCGATTTTCTTACAGAACATCAATTGGAGTGCTAATGTAATAGAGAAACAAAGGTTTGAACACACTGAAATAAAATATTTGCTCCATACGTTTGTGTTGACTTGTTGCCAGATGCTTGTTTTTGGATTGCAGCTGAGAGGTAGGAGATGGAAAACATAACGGTACCATAGCCTGAAGTCTTATAGTCATACAGGTCCAAAGTTTATAAAAATCCCACGTAAAATGACCATAGCAATCAGTGTCGCCTCGCGCACATTCAAAATACACAGACGCACATACAGATATGACAACAGAACAGAAAAAACAAATAACGTAAAAACTAGGGCTGTCAGTTTATCACGTTAATTAGATTAATTAATTACACAGCAAATTATCGCGTTATGAAAATTAACTCAAAATGTATTACAAAAAATATATATATATATTTTTTTTTTATATAATTTTTTTTTTGTATCTCATTCATTCCATAAGAACGTTTGCATGTTCTTGGTATCTGATTCTAGGGACATCTATGGATCTCAGGGAATGTATTC
>NW_028172262.1:72500-85000 GCF_963971535.1 Notolepis coatsorum
GGTCCTTCTTTAGCCTTAACTGGCGTGGTTTATTTCTCCTTATGCATATGTGCACCACGAGACCTACTCTCCGTGAGAGTTAGAGTGAAAGAGATAGAGGGGGAGGGAACATTCCCTTTTATACCTTCTACCTGACGTCGGCTACAATAGCTGCGTCTCCTTACGCCTATAGCGCCCTCTTGTGGAACAGTTAAAGTGCAGTACATACAATCATATTAACACTTACACTTAACATTGCCCTTTGTGATGTAACCATTGGTAACCACTTTTGAAAGAATATGCCTGATTTCTGTGCTGTGTTTATGTTTATGTTTATTAGGAGGATCCCCATTAGTCATCATCGATGTGTTGACTATTCTTCCTGGGGTCCTCACAGATATACACACACAAATATGAAACATTCAGTATAAATCAGTCATATATCACATACATAATCTATAAAAAACAAAACAAAGGGTCATAGGTGAATCCATTTCACCATACATTAAAGAAAATAATAATAATAAAGAAGTTATGGTAGAGCACTGGTCCACTGTGACTTGTTTACAAGTAATAACATATAAATTAAATACATATTTGTTGATATATCTGTCATATATCTTCCAGCATTTAAAGAGACATTCTAAACATTTTGTGAAAGGCCTCTATTAAATAATGAGCAGTGCTTTCTGGAGCCAGGAATACGACCTTAGCTAACGTACTGCCCAGTCTGTAGAAGTGGTTTACTGTGAGGCCAGGAAATAATTAATAAGAAATAATTAATAAGAAATAAGAAATGTGGTGTTTGTTGCCACACCCACCAGAAAACACTGTGTTCAATACAACGGAAGAAAGAGATGCTGGAATATAAACCATTAGATTTAGACCAGTTTTTTTTTTTTACAAAACATTTAAAGGTGTCCAACTGAGTTTTCAAAAGCAGCTTGCTTTTGTTTATATTGACTTTTCCACCCGAATAGATTTTTCTGTCGTTTTATGTTGTTCTGTAGCCTACAAGCTGAACATATTTCCTACTTCATATGAACTTAGCAAAGTCCATTTTCACTGTTTTATTTGCTGTCGCAATGTTTATATTCCATCTGTGTTAAAGGTGCTATAGAATTTTACGTAGAGAAATCATTTCGAAAAAATAATACATCCACAGAGCTTTTAGAAAGGTGTAGAATACAATTATTACCCCCCCCCCCCACCCCCCAAATGATTTGATAATGAATTTATCATACAAAAAGGGTGGGTTCAAAATTAATGTTGTTGTTTACATGTTGCTTGCATGTATCCCCTCCCTACTTCCCATTCCCCCACATGGAATGCACCTGATTGGATGACATGGTGGTGCTCTAGTGCGACATCTAGTGGCTGAATGTTATCTTTAGCACCTTTAAGTTTCACTTTCTGTTTTGGCAAAGTTGAGAGTCCGATGTTTACACGCCTCCAGTGCACTCTTTTTGTATTCTACGCCAAAGAACACGTTATACACACACTATAATGTGTTAATGTGCTCTATAGCGCCACTTTCATCAACTAGTGGTCAAACATTTAATTGGATACCACTAACAATAGGGTTGCCACCCGTCCCTTAAAATACGGAATCGTCCCGTAATTGGAAACTAAAAGATGCGTTCCGTATTGAACTGATACGGGACGCCCTTTGTCCCGTATTTTAAGGTTGCCAGTTTAGTGAGAGAAATGAGCCAGCCGACCTACAAAAACAAGCAAAAGTGTGTCCAAAAGTTGCGGAAAATAAACAGACATGGCAACTCGGGTATGGTGGGCGTGCACTCAGCAGCTCACCGACCAATGATAATTAGCGCTTTCACGTTGCTAGGAAGAGTTCTGTGCCGTTGTGCCAATCAGAGAGTCTGTGCGCTGCGTGATTTATTTTCGAAGTCGCTTTGAAATGATTGTCTACAGCACTCACTACTCCACCGCGTCCTAAAAAGACAAAACGCCTCCAGAACTACAGACCTGAGTGGGACGAGGCAAACCTCTGGCGTGATAGTCAGTGGAGATGTTTACAAAGCAAACTGCAAAGTATGTAGGTAGGCGTGTGTTTTCTGTGGCGCATTGTGGACTGACTGACATCAGACAGCATGCATCAGGAGAACAACATTCCCGAAATATCAGAACGCAAAGGACACAAGCACAGGGCCCCGTTCCTCGTACCTGGATAACTGAGTTAGCCGGATAACTTTAACTGGATAACTGAGTTAGCCGGACTTTCCGGTTCCCCGTACCTGGATTTTCCAAATCACCATGACAACAGATCCAAAAGTTTGAGCCTGGTCGAAAGCAGAGTTTAAGTTCAAGTTAGCCTGAACCATCGCCACGCCCCCGCAAAGAAGTGACAGCCCGTTTCCTGAAATTATTCCCACAGTCTACGATCTGCATTATACCATTCTGAATTACGTTTTTGTGCTCCATTCTTCCAGAGGGGGCTTTTGAAATGTAAAATAGACCCAAAATGCTGATACTAAATTCACTTTGTCCTAAATAATGCACGTTATATATACCGTGGCGCTCGCTCGTGCGATGTACACATTATGTGGTTATTTTAATTGTAACTGGGATTAAGATGTCTGATGAGATGCGCTGTTTGACGGATTTGAGAAATTGAATGAGCCGTTGACGTCACATTAATGAATGAGGATAAAGAGATAAAACTTCATTCAAAACAAAGAATATTCTAAACACGGGTCTCTCGTTCATTAATGTATAAACAATGAATTTATCCCATCTGGCACAGTGGCTCAGCGGTAGTGCTCAATCCAGGCAACCCGGCGACCGGGGTTTGAAACCCCGTCTTTCCAATATAAATTTTTGGAATATAATATTAATGATTATACGCAAAGGTAGCATAGTTTTAAGTTAAAATATTATAAATCTACATGCATTGAGGATGTCATTCTTTATATAGCTCTCAACGTGCACCAAATTGAATTATTCCTATATTGCAAAAAGAAGGAGATGACTGGGTCTCGAACCCCGGTCGTCTGCGTGAAAGTCAAAAGAACAACCCGTTAGACCACAGAGAAGATAAGTAAAAGATCGACCATACATCAATCAATGGGTAAGGGAGCCGTATCGTTATTCTGTATAACAGTTTTACTAATTATTTTCGCTAGCAAGATCTCATTTGATTATTCAATCCAGCAGGCAAGTTTAAAGAAATATAATCTGATTGATTGAGGTAATGAGGGACTTGAAATTAGCCTATAGATAACGCATTTAACTTGTCGGCGAGGCGATTGAGCCGTACTGCAATATGTTAATAAAGTTCTAAATCAATTAATCAATCAATGCCGCTAGAGAATCAGATTCTCTACTATCGATACGTGCTGGCTTTTCAACTGAAGCGGCCGCGCGCATTTAGCCTGGGTCGCAAGTCTGGCTTGAGTTAACGAGACTGAATCCACCTTCGAGGAACAGGAAAATCCCGGCTTCAAACATCGGGTTAACTGAAGCTGGATAATGACATCTTGATCGACTTAGTTGAACCAGGTACAAGAAACAGGGCCCAGGTTTCACAGTTCTTCATGACTGAAACATCTCCTGAGATTGATTCGGTGTGGGAATGGGATATTACATCTTATTTATCTGGTTGTGTTTTTAACTAGATGTCAGTATTTCTATTTACCTGCCCTGGCAGCCCGGAGCCTACTCTTCTTTGCACTTTATTTTTTATTAATCTTTTAATTTGGGTCACACAAGTGTTTCATTGTAATATAAATTGTCCTCTTTCAGTAAAAGTGTTCCCAGGCTTTGTTTTTACAGCACTTTATATGCATACAGTATTATGCTCAAGTTGAGGCTATAGTTCAGCCAATTTATTTAAACAATGTTAAATGCAAATAAAGCACTTTAAACTTTAAGTATGACTAAATGCTTTCTTGACTATATATAGTAACTGTTCCAAAATGCATAGATTTCTATGTATTTTAGGGGTTTGGGGGGTTAGCTCTTTTTAATATAAATGTCATAGATTGTTTTATTTAGATTTCATAGATTTCTATGCATTTCAGGAGTTTGGGGGGCTGGCTCCCCAAAATAATTAAATAACATAACCCTAACCCTAAAACCGAAATAAAGTAAAAAAAAAAAAAAAAAGTGACAAAATCCGGCCATTTTCGCCCAAAAAATTCCCCAAAACCGCCCAAACCGCGCACGCTCGATGATAGGTGTCCCTTATTTCTACTGGTCAAAGGTGGCAACCCTAACTAACAAACATGTTCCTTCAGATTCAAGGAAGTCTTATGAAATAGTTGAAAAGATACACACTACAATACGTCTCCTTTAACATGACATTATTAACCACCGGGAGGCCGGTGTTGTTGGGTCCAGGGCTGGTCATGTGATCACTGGGCTACATGGTCGTCATGGAAACAGGCTTGCGTTGTCATGGTGTCAGCGGTTGATGGTGGACGTGGTGACATGAGGAGGTGATACTGTTGAGACATTCAGAGATCAGAAGTGTTATTGAGACAAATGGTATCGTCTTTCAGAGCCTTTTCATTAAAGACTAAGCGCCTGACTACATTGATCCATCTGTCTACATCTGTTTTGAATTATTTTTTTTCCAACGAGGAGTTGGACAGGGCTGATGATGTGTCGGTCTCCGCCAGACACGTTTCTGCTCTGACAGACAGAAAAGTTCTGAGACGATGAACTTTTGAAACTGAGGAATATGTCATTGTCCATTAGCGAAGCTGTCGTTTTCTGCGAACTTATGATTACATTAGCTAAGTTCTCGTTTAAAAGAATTTATCAATCGACAGTAATACCTTCCTTCTGTTTTAACCTTAGTTTTGTGATGGATCAGTATAGCCGGGTCCTAAGTCAGAAGCTTTTCAAGATGACATTAGTCGGCAACATAGCAACATGAAAGGAAGACGGCTCTAGTTGTTGCTTAGCAACACAAAACACATTGTTTATTGTTTAAAAGGATCCCCATTAGCTGCCACCTAAGTGGCGAGCTAGTCTTCCTGGGGTCCACACAGAAAGACAACATAAAACACAAAACATAACAATACATGATATACATATGACAATCACAATTCACTTAATTAACAATGATAATCTAAAAACAGTAAAACATTGTAGACATCTTTATAAACATCAGAATATTTTCAGAAAAGGTTATTACATTCATGTGTAATTATTTCCCTACAGTAGTAGTACACATGTTCACTGAAAATGTCAGCAATTAATATTCAGGAATTAAAACAGCTGTATTTACATGTAGAGGAGACTCTTTGTAACAGGGTTTCTGTTGCTAGGTAAATGTCACGATGACGTCCTCAACATTCCTGAAAAACAACCAACAGGGTTCCTCCACTCTGGGGGGAATGGAAACTGGCTTTGCACAAAATAAGTAAAATTCTAGACCTGGCAGTATTGTTTGAATATATATAATACATATTTACATATTTTACATATCTATGATTCTTAGATCAACTACATATTTTACATATATGTTATCTTAAATGTTAAAGGTGCTATAGATAACATTCAGCCATAGGGAGGTGTAGTCTGACGTCACTGGTTGTTCCACCCGTAGGGATTTAATATTGGGAAAATGGATTATCGGCTATTGTAACAATTCTGCCGCATGGAAATTGAAAAGCTTTACATTTTTGCACAAAATAAGTTCCCTTCTATCACTAACATTATTGTTTAAACATCTTTGGTTGAAAAAAAAATTTGCAATATTTTTTTATGATTAATTGCGAATATTTTCATGTTGAGCTATAGATTGTGGATGAATAAGCACAGAAAGGTACACCATGCCAATGTTAATGCTTTATTTGTTTTAAAACAAGGCGATTTAGAAATGGGCAATGGGGAAATACATTGCGTTGGACAGAGGGTGGAACACGAAAAACGGCAATGACGTAACCACTACACCTCCCTATTAGATGTTGCACTAGAGCACCAGCATGTCATTTATCCAATCAGGTGGCAGTGCATTCCACGTGAGGCAATGGGAAGTAGGGAGGGGATACAACATACATTTTGGACCCTCAATTTTTTTTTTCATTATTAAATTCATTAATCAATAATTATTTTTGTGGAAAAAGCAATACTTTTTTCCCCCAACATTTTCTTTTTTTATTCAGCACAAAATCAAAACAGTACAGATATGCAGATATACTTTACAACACGTTCTCAATTAACATCATGTCTGTACTGTATCATTAAGAGACAGCTATGCTTGGGGAAGGGGAAGGGGCGTGGGGGAAACATTGATTGATTGATTGATTGATTGAAAACTTTATTAACAGATTGCAGAATGGGTACAGTACAGTACAGCTCAATACATACAATTGTTAAGGGGATGCAGACCAGAGAAAGACTTTCGTCTTGTTTACATCAGGGTCCCCCATTTTCAATTCATCATAACATGACACACACGACATACAGATAGACAGTACTGCTACATCTATACATATATGACATACCAGATTTGCAAATACAGTAATACAAAAAGAGTCCAGAAAAGAGAATATATACATTTGACGTAGAAACTGTACATTGGAGGAGGTTGGGTAAGTGGGGTGGGGTTGGGTCGGGAGGGGGGGGGACTGTACATTGGAGGTGGTTGGGTGGGTGGGGTGGGGGGGGTGGGGGGGGGTTGGGTAGGAGGGGTGGGTGGAGGACACTGTACACTGTACAAGAAAAACTGTACATTGGAATATTGACAAAGCCATACTTGGTCATTTATAGGGGTGGGACGATACATCGATCCAGATCGATACATCGATGTAATTATCAACGATCGAATCGGATCGATGCAATGTAATAAGATCGATTCATATCGATACTCTTATTTTGAAAATCCTGTGGCGAGTCTCATATCCGCCCAAGAACAACAGCAGTAGCTCCGCGTGTGTAGACGTTACAGCATAGCATTCTCCCTTTCTGTGTGTGTGTGTGTGTGCGCGTCTTTGGAAAGACCAGATGAGGTCAGAGGAGTTTGATGTTTAAATGTTATTTAAACATAAACAATATAATACATAATAAATGTAGGCCTATACATGATCATGCAACATCAACAAATTGTTGTAGGAACGGTTTGGGAGAGGGAGGTAGGGAGGGGTTTTAGGTTGTGAGTTTTGAGTTCCAAAAAATGGAGCTTAAAGTTTAAAGCTCAATATATCAAAACGTGGCACTTTACAGTGAACAGGAGGTCTATTTGTATTAAAAACAATAGATTGATTTTCCTTTAAATGTCTGGAAGAGCTCAAAAATACAAATGTCAAATGATATTTTCGTTACCTTTTTTTAGTTGATCTAAATGTTACTGATTGTGTTAAATGGGCATATGATATCATCTCATATCGATTGCAGGCACCTGAATCTAATCTAATCGTATTGTATCGTGAGAGACTTTGTGATATCGGCAAATATCGTATCGTTGTCCAAAGAATCGATATCGTATCGTATCATGATGAAACTGGTGATTCCCACCCCTAGTCATTTACTGTACATTGGAGGGGGTTGGGTTAGGACATTTGCAGGGGCCAGTTTCGAATTGCAGTCTCCCGTAGGTGTTCTTTGAGAGTGTTTTTGAAAGTGGGTAGTGATTCACATTCCTTTACAGCTTTGGGTAGGGCGTTCCACATTGATGTGGCATAATTGCGAAACGTGTTTAGTCCCTTGTTTGAGCCGAATCTGGGTTTAACATGATTTGTGGAGCTCCCTCTGGTGTTGTGATCGTGGTATTCACTGACCTTTGGGAAGTATTTTGACATGTACATGGGTACCTTGGTCGTGTAGTGTATCTTGTAGACCAGGCCCATTGCAAGTTGCTGTACTCTGTCGTCTACTCTAAGCCATCCTAGGTTGTCAAAGTGGGCAGGGGTGAGGTGGGTTCTAGGAGTAAGGTCAAGCAGTAGTCTGACCAGTTAGTTTTGAGATGTTTGTAATTTTGTTTTTAGCGCCTTTGAGGTGCTTTGGTACCATGAGGTGCAAGCATAGTCATAGTACCCTTGAATGAGTGCTCCTGCCAGAGTATTCAGGGTATTCTTGTTTACCAGAGAGGAGATCCGGTACAAGAATCAAGTTTGTTGGTTGACTTTTTTTTATTACATTGGATGCCATTTTGTCACAGGAAAGATTAGCCTCTGGGATGGAACCCAGGTAGGTAATTTCATCTTTCCTTGTGACAATATTGTCACCCACTGTAACTGAGAAGCCGTTGGTCTTGCTGAGTTTGTTATTTGAACCGAAGAGAATGGACTCTGTTTTGCCCATGTGTAATGATAGTTTGTTATCAGCGAGCCATATGCAGATTTTGCCAAGTTCCGAGCTGAGGGTTTTTTCAACCTGTAACATGTTCTTGTCAGAGACCAGCAGGGCTGAGTCATCCGCAAACAGGAACAAGTTGCAGTCACAAGCTGACGACTGTTACGAATGGCGTGTTTCGATAGCATGGTGGAGTGTGGAACCCAGTTGCAGCAGATGCCAGATAACAGAGAGATAACTTAACAGGAAGCAGGAGACGGCGTTGTGATGATAACAAGGTTTTACTCAAACAGAAAACAAGGAAACACGACTGACACACAGGTAACATTAAACAATGAACCAGCAAGTGTATGCTGGCCCAGAACACTTAAATACAACACTAATTAGACACAGAGGGTAATTACTAACAGGACACAGGTGTGGTAGACAGAACTAACAGAATACAGAGCACATGGGGAAACAATAACAATTGTACAAACTGAGACAAACGAGACTAAAACACATTTACAAAACACAGACAGTAGGGACACAAGACTAACACAGTGGAAATAATAAAGACAACATAGACAACGAATAAATCAAACAAAAATGGCAGCAAATAATGTTAATCAGGTGAGTGAGCTGATGCCATCTGGATCAGCCCACCGGTTGGCAATGTTGTAGTGTGAAGGGGTGTATGGAAGGGGAGTTGAGAAGGTCCGAAACCTGGACCAGCCGAACCGGGAGGAGGGTTGCCGTCCGGTCCCGCAGGACCGGAGGAAGCGTTACAGACGACATGACATTTGCATAAATTAGGAACAGTAGCGGTCCTAGTATGCTTCCTTGTGGAACACCACAGCTCACTGGGAGGGGGGGATAGGGTACTGTTTACCTCCACCATCTGTTCTCTCCCCTCCAGGTAGGATTGCATCCAGCTCACTGATAGACTATCAAAACCAAATAGCTTTTAGCTTGTCAATCAGAATGGTGTGATTGACAGTGTCGAAGGCCTTTTGTAGGTCCAGCATGACCATACCGCAGTATTTGCCCACGTCCACCTCTTGTTTGATGTGGTCGTTTAAATAGAGAAGGCATGTATCAGTGGAGTGGGATGTTCTGAAGCCAGATTGGAATTCGTAGATTAGATTTTTTTCCGCAAGGTACTTTTCGACCTGTTCATAGACAATTTTTTCCATGACTTTCGAGATGGAGGTAAGGATAGAAACAAGGCGGTAGTTGCCTGGGTCTAATTTGCTGCCCTTTTTGTGCAGGGGTGTTACTCTCGCAATTTTGAAGTCCTTGGGGACGTGTCCCTGTTTTATGGAGAGGTTTATTATGTGTGTGATGACTGGGGTGATGGCGGCTGCTGAGTCTCTGAGGAATTTGGAGGGGATGTTGTCATGGCCAGTGGCCTTGTTTGGATGGAGGGCGCTCAGTTTTTTGAGTACCTCATCTGTTGTTACCATTTCCAGTTTGAAGTCGTCTTTGTGGACCCCTAGGTTCTTGTAATATGCTACTATGTGTTCTACCCCATAATGCCCTGAGTGGGAGGGTAGTTTGTTTACCAGTGTTGTGGCTATGTTTGTGAAGAAAATGTTTAAGTAATTGGCTACATCCAGCTTGTCTGTGATGAGCGTGTTGTCCGTCTTTATGTTTATGTTTGAGAATCTGGTTTTAAGTTTTTTACTGCAGCCTAGTTGATTATTGAGTAATTTGTGTGTTTTTGTTTTCCTCAGTTTTGTCATTGATGAATTTTTTTTTAGCAGTTTTGATCATGGAGTTTACATCATTTCTTAGTCTGTTTCTTTCTAGTTTGAGTTCAGTCACGTGGGCTTGGAGTTTACTGCTCGTGCTTTTGGTAAGCTTTGACTGACTTTTACGAAACTTACGAAGAGACCACCAGTAATTGTTGAAACAAAGACAGATTTAAGAAGTAAAAATTATAATAATGATGATATACGAGTGATATTAGTAGTTACAGTTTAGATGCAATCATGGTTGTATATTGAAGGCATGAGAAACACATTTAGATTAGGTAAGTATTACTGGTGAGATAAATCAAACCATTTAAAAAAGAAAATGACAATAAAATGGGAAATAAGATAGAAAATAATAAGATGAAAATAAAAATAATACGGTGCCTTTATAGCCCTATACAAGCCCACTTTCTATCGAACTGTTCACCTTGCAACCTGACCAGAAATTTGTTCTTAATTGACCTGCCTGAGGTTAAATACAATTCTATATAATATTTTTGACAAGAGATCATCATATTCTACACAAGCAGGGCAGAAAATGAACACCAGCTGAATGCTGGGAAAATATGCAAGTAGCTAGTAGGTTTGATCCACTGTTGGTGCCATGCCAGCATCTGTCTGAGACTCATTCATTTTATTACATTTTATTGGGGGTAATATACGCTCTATGCAAAATGTTCATTTGAATGATTCTTTTATTGGACACATTTAGATATTATTGAAGTATTCCATATTCCTTGCCAACTGACTTTGGAAAGGGAGCCCCATGTCCTTGTGATGTGAAGTTACTCTGAGCTGTAGAGAGAAGTTTATATGAGAGTTACTCTGAGCTGTAGAGAGAAGTTTATATAAGAGTTACTCTGAGCTGTAGAGAGAAGTTTATATAAGAGTTACTCTGAGCTGTAGAGAGAAGTTTATATATGAGTTACTCTGAGCTGTAGAGAGAAGTTTATATATGAGTTACTCTGAGCTGTAGAGAGAAGTTTATATATGAGTTACTCTGAGCTGTAGAGAGAAGTTTATATAAGAGTTACTCTGAGCTGTAGAGAGACGTTTATATAAGAGTTACTCTGAGCTGTAGAGAGACGTTTATATAAGAGTTACTCTGAGCTGTAGAGAGAAGTTTATATAAGAGTTACTCTGAGCTGTAGAGAGAAGTTTATATAAGAGTTACTCTGAGCTGTAGAGAGAAGTTTATATAAGAGTTACTCTGAGCTGTAGAGAAGTTTATATAAGAGTTACTCTGAGCTGTAGAGAGAAGTTTATATAAGAGTTACTCTGAGCTGTAGAGAAGTTTATATAAGAGTTACTCTGAGCTGTAGAGAGAAGTTTATATAAGAGTTACTCTGAGCTGTAGAGAGACATTTATATAAGAGTTACTCTGAGCTGTAGAGAGACATTTATATATGACTTACTCTGAGATGTAGAGAGACGTTTATATAAGAGTTACTCTGAGCTGTAGAGAGAAGTTTATTTATTCATTACATCTTTATTTATACTCGATAAATAGTCAGTGCTGTCGAAATGTTACATTCACAAGTGTTATAGTGTGTTAATAAATACAGAAACATCAGACAATCAGAACAATTAGGAGCACATTTCTAAATACAAAAAGAAAAGAAAAAAGAAACAGAGGTAACAATTTAAAAACAACTACATATTTTGGTGACCTGGTTCTAAACCGACCCATAGACACTAGAGTGTCTTGTTTCACAGTTTCCTGCAGGGTATTCCATGAGGTAGGGGCAGAGAGACCAGAAGATCTACCAAGCTCATAGAGGTCACATTAGAGCCATATGAAATCCGCGTTCACGGAATCGCGGACGGAATCACGGAATTTACCAATAAAAATGGAATCAACTGCAAAACGTGGAATATTGCAGAATTTTGCCTAATCTGGACTGAAATTCCGTTTTGGGTGGAACGTTTGTTGCAAAGCAAACATGACCGGGGAGGCGGGGACCGCTGCGTGTTACACACAACACAGCAGTGTCCAAGCGTCTCGCTGCTTCTGTGTTAACGCCGTCAAGAAGCTAAGAAATTCCACAATAAGCCCTAAATCCAGAGCCGAGCAGTATCCTAATGACTTTTATGCCTCCGGCGATAAGGTGTTTTTGCTAATTCTGTCAACGTTCCGTGGACTGGACCCGCAAAAACACGTGCGACACTATTGTGATTAAATGGCTATGTAACGTTACAGTACATAGGGACTATAGATGGAAATGATAGCTTCTAGCTAAATCTAGTGCACCCATCTATTTGTTTAATGCAAACGATTGTCATTACACACTGTCCTTTATAAACGAAATAAACTTAAATAGCTATGTAACGTTACAGTACATAGGACTATAGATGGAAATGATAGCTTCTAGCTAAATCTAGTGCACCCATCCATTTGTTTAATGCAAATGATTGTCAGTTCACACACTGTCCTTTATAAACGAAATAAACTAAACTAAAGGTGCCTAAATTATGCATTACTACTATATTTCATCACAATATAATAGATATAGCTAGGCTACT
>NW_028172262.1:90000-140185 GCF_963971535.1 Notolepis coatsorum
CATTTTAACAGCAGATACTTTCTTAAATGCCATCTTCCCGAGAGAGGGTGTTGACAGGGAGTTGTGTTATTATTATTAATAGCATTGAACAGCTAACCGAAAGCTAGCGTTAACTAATGTTAAAGGTTTAGCCATAACGTTACCTTGGCTAAAGTTGGGGCTATTCATAATGCAGCAATAATGGCTGCAGACCTGCAAGCAAAGTACAGCAAGTTGGCAAAGGAGTATTCCAACGCAAATCACATTTTCACCAGTAACGTTAGTCTTGCATCTCCCGGTAGCTAATGAACGAACTAACGGAGTAATGCCTTGCTGCTATGGGTAATAATAATATGCTGATGTTATTGTCCATGTAACACTAACTATATAATGTTAATGCCACAAAACGAATGCCTCGTTAATCATAAGTAGTAACTGATGCAGTAGCTTGTGTGTGTGTGTGGGGGACGGCGGGCGTTGTGCAGGTAGGTCGCGAGTGAACTTTTTTTTTTTGCCTTTTGACGCTACACAAATTGATGGGTATTTATCGGCGACTGCTATCGGCACATTTGAGCTTATCGGCCGATAGGCCGATAGCAGTCAACAAGGCACTTATCGGCCGATACCGATACCCGACCGATATATCGGTGCACCCCTATTAGCAAGCTAAGCATGCATAGCGCGACCTGTGTAACGTTAAGTAGCTTGTGTTCCGCTGGGAAAGACTGTTCATCACTGCATACAACTTTGTTTAATCCAAATGTCGATTCAGAAACTTTGTATTATGAAATAAAGACATTCGGCGATATCTGTGACTATTTTCCTATGCCTTGGTCTGTGTTCAGCTGACACTGTTGACACGCCCACTACGCAAAGCTAGTGCGCCGGTCATGCATCCACTCAACGCACTTATAGAAAATACAGCATCAGGCTATTCTAAAAGTATTGATACTAATAAAATGGAGTATTGAACCGTTTTTTAACAGCTGGGTATCGAGATACCTTTCTACTATCGGTGTATCATGCAACACTAGTAAAGACATTTATTTTGAAATTCTGATTTAAGAACTTTCTAAATAAATTATCTGACTGCTTGTATTAAATGATGAAAAAGTAGCCATGTGCAATAATATAGATTATAAAATTGAGGATGCAATATATTATTGAGCTGCATCGAGATGCATCGTAGAATCGAATCGAATCGAATCGTGGACAGCTGAATCGTAATCGAATCGCGAGGCCAGTGAAGATTCACAGCTCTAGTCTGGGGTCATTCTCCTGCTGAGGACTGACAGAGACAGACTGACAGAGACAGACTGACAGACTGACAGAGACAGACTGACAGACTGACAGAGACAGACTGACAGACTGACAGAGACAGACTGACAGACTGACAGTGACGGACTGACTGGCAGAAAGACTGACTCAAATCAACTCAAATCAAATTTATTTATAAGGCCCGACAACACACGTTAATGTCCCCATGGGCCGTACAGGTCTTCTTTAAGTCAAGAAGAAAACATAACAATAAGTCAAGAACAGAACAAGAACACCATAAGGTCCAAACATTTTTAGATGAATGCAAATAAATGAAAGAATGCAAGCACTCCCAGACATACCCCACGCGAAGGTAAGGAAAAACTCACTAAAACCTAACAATAGGGAAAAAAGCTCCACAGGCAGTGTGGAGGAGAGAAACCTTAGAAGGGCCATTCAAGGGGGGATCTCCCTTCTTAGATGTTGGTGATAGTTAGGGATGCCCCGATCGATCGGCCACCGATCGTTATCGGCCGATAATCAGTATAAATATGCGATCGGGGAATTCCGATAATTAGTCATATTCGCCGATCGCGGAAACTGATCAAGTGGATATCTCACTCGCTTGTCTCAGACGCACAGGACCTGCAAACTGCTCCTCCTCCCTAGCCCCGCCCGTACCCGTGTAGAGTTTGTAAACACAGAGGAGGCGGACCTCCTCTGCTGAGTCTAGATAGTGCATTCGACCTGAGCTAACGTTAGCTACCTAGCTATCGTTACTGTTTAAACAAAATTACCCAGTCAACTATTCACTTTTAGTAGGCATTGTCTAACGGTATTTAGCCGGCTAGCTACTGATAGCTCCGGATATCAACAAATGCCCCAGGAAGTCTAGTAGCCCATGTTGATATCTCCGTTAGCTTGCGTTAGCTTGCGTTAGCTGACGTTAGTTCACGGTTCAAAACGAAATGTCCGATTGAACTAAATAGTTGTCTTAACGTCATCTAGCCGGCTAGCAGTAGCTACAGATAGCTCCTGATATCAATGTCTTATAACATTGATTGAATGCGTATTCGAGCTGAGGGCTTGCTGAATGTGAAATGACCAAAGCATAACGTTACCAAGGCAATAGGGTCCCGCTGCAGCGCCGGAGAATCCTTTTTGGAGCTAGGTCTACTAGAGTACACACAGACAGTGGAGCTGTTTGCAGATAGCGAGCATTTTGACTTGTTGCGTGGTGGCGATGTCTCGCAGATAATACAAGTACAAGTCTAATTATATAATATATATATTTTATTAAAAAAAAAAAAAAAAAAAAATTATATAAAATAATTTTTAATTTCTTTTTAATCAAAAACGATCGGTATCGGATCGGTATCGGCCGATATGGCTCACGACGATCGGTGATCGGTATCGGTGGCAAAAAACGTGATCGGGGCATCCCTAGTGATAGTAGTGTTGCAGACGGACAGTTGGTAAGCATGCACTCATGTGTGTAGTGAAACACAGATGAGTGCATGCAATAGCAACTGAACATTTTGAAAGATTAAAGATAGAGCTAATAGCGATAGCAACTGAACATTTTGAAAGATTAAAGATAGAGCTGATAGCGGATCTATTTGAGGCACAGGGGCGGCACAAAGAGGGTCACGTCCTCTCCGTCTTAGTCACAGGACATTCAACACTCCGGTCATTGCTCAGGGACAGCCGGAGACAGGGAGATAGGGGGCGGCGCAGAGAGGGTCGCGAACTCTCCGACATCATCGCGGGACGTCCGGCACTCCGGTCACCACTACGAGACCTCCGGAGACAGGGGGGCACGCAGAGGGGGTCGCAACCTCCCGGCCTTCATCACGGGACGTCCGATACTCTGGTCAGCACTCCAGGACAGCAAGTCATAGGGGGACAGGGAGACGGGACAGGCGTTAGACAGCTCATGTGATTGTAGTGGGCGGACATAGCAATAGATACAAGTGGTAAGCATATATGTGAATGGAGTAGATATATGAAGTAAGCATATTATGTGAATAGAATAGAAGTACTTAACCCAGCAATGAAACCGCGTTGACTGTTAATCTGTTAACAGTCTGTTAATACTGTTAATCAGTTGACAGGACCACGGACAGACGACGGTAAATAACTGATCCAAGGCCTCGGAGGTGCATGTAGAGCAGTCACTACAATCTTGGCCAAGACCCCGAGGCATCCATCACCTTAGTCAGCGCCAGGAGACGGGCACTCAGAGAGATGGGGGAGGGAAGGGGGGAGGGAAGGGGGGAGGGAAGGGGGGGGGGAGAGTTAGAGAGTTCCCATGTTTGTGGTGCTGCAAAAGAGCAGACATGTAGTACCCTGTAGTGCCATGTAGTACCATGTAGTACCCTGTAGTGCCATGTAATACCCTGTAGTACCCTGTAGTACCATGTAGTACCCTGTAGTACCCTGTAGTGCCCTGTAATAATAATAATAACTTTATTTGTATAGCACTTTTCATACAGAGGTTGCAGTTCAAAGTGCTTCACAACAGTAGAAAATACAGGCATAAGCGAGCATAAAAAGATAGACAGGTAGAATCACAGTGTTTCACATTAGGATCTAGCATCCCCAATAGGCTCTCTGCTTACAGTTTTCAGTAACACAAATAGTAAAAATAGTTTAAAATGATTCAGTTTAAAAATAGTCAAAAAATTATAAAATAGAACGGACATAAAAAATACAGGCATGAGCGAGCATAGCAAGATATGGCAAATAATCACAGTGTTTCACATTTGGATCTAGCAAATAATAAAAATTGTTTAAAATGATTTAGTTTAAAAATAGTCATCAGTAAGAAGTAAAAAGTGCAATAACCGACACATGAATTTGATAGGCAGTGTATAAGAGTAGGCAGGGTAAGAATAGTGCAGGTAAATACAAGTTGTGTCAGGATATCCCTGATGTTTCCTCTTGCCACTAGGTGGTAGCAGATATCTATCAGTGAAATGCCTGAGCAAAGAGATAGGTTTAAAGCTGTCTTTTAAAGATGTCTAGCGAGTTGGCTTCCCTGATGTTTTGGGGTAGTTTGTTCCATAGTTTTGGGGCATAGTTGATAAAGGCTGCATTACCGATCCTCTTTTGACTGCTTCTGGGAGCCTCTAGTAGTCCAGCAGCTGATGATCGCAGTGTTCTTGCTGGTGTGTAATTTATTAGAGTGTTGGCGATGTAGCTAGGTCCCTGTCCATTTAGAGCTTTGTATGTAAGGAGAAGGACCTTAAAGTCAATTCTAAATGTTACAGGAAGCCAGTGTAAAGCAGCTAAGACTGGACTAATGTGCTCTGTAGTTCCATGTAATACCCTGTAGTGTCCTGTAGTACCATGTAGTACCATGTAATACCCTGTAGTGCCATGTAGTGCCATGTAGTGCCATGTAGTACCATGTAGAGCCATGTAGTACCCTGTAGTGCCATGTAGTACCATGTAGTACCCTGTAGTACCATGTAGTACCCTGTACCCTAACTAAACTAGACAGATTAATCTAAAGGTCAGTCCCCCACTGTATTCTGTCTTTACACAAACACACACACGCACGCACGCACGCACACACACACACACACACACACACACACACACACACACACACACACACACACACATACACACACACACACACACACACACACACACACACACACACACACACACACACACACACACACACACACACACACACACACACACACACACACACACACACACAACAGGAGCTGATAGCCAGCTATTTCATGGGTCACAAGGTTCTGTGAATAAGGTCAAGTACATTTCCAGCAGAGAGAGAAAAGGAGAGAGAGAGAAACAGAAAAGAGAGAGAGAGATAGAGAGAGAGAGATGTTATGATACAGGATAATGCAGGTTCTTTGACATGTTGTCTCACAGGCAGGTGGAGAGAAAACAAGTACCAGGAGAATCGCTGACCTGCTTGCGATTCTGAAGCTGGAAACTGAACTCATTTGCATTGATTCTCCTGTCAGAATGTAAACCTAGTGTGAGGCAGCCAGGCAGGGGAGGGCATCATTCATTTAACCCTTTTACTACCACAGCACAATGGGTTAACGCTTTCACTACCACACTACAGAAGGTTAACACTTTCACTACCACACTACAGAAGGTTATATATCGTATTTGCTTTCGCGTCCCGCTCTGAGCCTTATGAGATACCCCTTATCTCCTATGATACCTAATGTATCTCCCACGAAACAACTACATGCACCCCACCTGTATGGGGCCCCGCCCCTATGGTGGCATAGCCCATATAACCGTGACACTGGTCACCAAACACCCTTCCTCAAGTTCCTCTATTTTCGTCCCAGCGTACTGGCTGCGTGCACCATACGTTGACTAGTAGGATGAAAAGATTAAGGAAGATTCGTAATGTTGAGGGCTTACCGGAGGATTGTTTTTCCCTGGATTCTCCGGAGCTTGTTTCGGCGACACATGAGACCTGTGCTGGTGGTTCCTCGGCTGACGGCGACGGACCGAGGGGCAGCGTACAAGGTTTGACTAACGGGTCGGCTTGTACAAAGGTGAGGTCTGTGTCAGTAGGCATCAATGTCTGTGTTGGTCGTGCTGTGGAGTATGTTTCGGCACCAGGGCCGGGGCGGCTTGGCGATCGTTCCACTGTAGTGGGCGATGTCCTGGCGATCCTGGAACATGCTGTTGACGCTAATGCTACTGCTACTGCTAATGCTAATGCTACTGCTGCTTCTTCTGCTAACACTGATGTTGACGCTGGAATGTCTAATAATCCCCGCCGCGGGATTCCGCTTTTCCCTCCTCTTGCCAGCTTCATTAATGGGTTAGGGTTAGGTGGTGGATGTGGGGGGGTTTGCTGAGCTCTATTTACCTTTTTTACGGGTGAAGGGGCTGACAACGGGGTGCAGGCCGGGGGTACCTTGGCTAAGCAGCCAGGTAGCTTCTTTTCTGTGCCCAGGCGGGGATGAACGACGTTCCGCCCGGCCGATGCTTGATAGCATATCGGCTCGGAGGGTGGCAGTATGGACGAATGAGTGGTATACTGCTGCAGGATGGCATTTAGCGGCGGCCAGTGTTATGGCTCAGCTGGCTACTTTCCTATCCAAGATGGCGTCGGGTTGTAGGTCTTTGGGTCCAGCCGACATTGTAAACGTGATTCATGTTTGTGGTGTTATAGAGATCTTGACTCAGTCGCAAGCTATAACTGCGGGGAGGATTCGGATGCTATCGACTTTGGTTGTTAGGCATGTTTGGTTAGAGCAGTCTCCTCTTGGGGAAGAGGATAGGTTTTCTCTCCTCATGACTCCTTTTTCCACAGATAGTCTTTTTGGGCGTTCTGTGGAGGCGCAGGCGGTTATTGATCTGGGTCCTACACCGCCTCACGCTGTGCAGCCAGAGGTGGGAGCACGGTCTCGTCAACGACTGTGGCGAGATCCTCGACAGGCGGCCATGTTTCCCCCGCCAGTGGTGCCCTGGTTGGAGAGTCAACAGGGTATCGCGAGGCCGACAGCCTTGGCGGCCGAGGGATCGGCCATTTTGGGTGATTTCGGGTTTGGTAAACCAACCCGTCGTCATTTTGCCGCGAGCAGCCCGCTCCCCGTTCAATCCTCTCTCTGTTACCCCCAGAAGCGGGGCTCTGAGCGTTCTCCTTTGGCTGCGGGCCGCGAACCTTCATTGAAGCGTATGCGGCCCCATTCTTCGCTTCTCATGGGGGCAGGGGCTGACACCCAGTTGATGGCTGAGCCTGGGTCTGTCCGTGAGAATGTTCCGTTGTCGCGTGGTTCCTACACCGCAGGTTGTGGGTGGGTGGAACCTGGTGTTACAGCTGCCACTAGCTCCAGTGGTCAGCAGGGGGACTCGGTGCCTCTTCTGTTGAATGCTCAGCAGGGGTTACCCCGGCTTCGCCCTCGCCAGGCGGGGTATCGCGCTGTTGCCTCCCACTCCCGTCAAACCGGCAGTGGTCTGCAAAGGAGAGGCGAGCGTGATTTGAGTGGTAGCAATATCACTGCAGGGCTTCGGCGTGTAGGAGCCCATGGGGTCCTCATGCCTTGCGTGTCTAGCTGCGGAACAACTCCTCAGCATGCGCTGGAGGGGTGTTCAGGGGGCGAGTGTGTGTCCACAAGTTTGATGACAGCTCCTCCCGTATCAAACCGGCCTTTTCTGTCGGGGTCCTCCCTTGGGTGCTTTGCACGACGGGGGGGACCGGGCCAACTATCTACTGTTCCTTGCGGCCCAGCGTCAGTTGACGGCGGGGGCGCTGTGGGATTATATTCACATATGGCGACGGGAATGCCCTTTGAATCGGTGGATGCGGAGAACGTTAGAGGCGGGGCTGGTTTTGCAGTTCGCACAGCCCCATCCTCCGTTCTCAGGTTTGGTGCCGACCCTATTATTAGGGTCAGACGCAGTGACAGCCCTGGCCGACGAGATCCAATCTCTGTTGGCGAAGCAGGCCGTCGTTGTGGTCCCGAGCGAGGACGCAATGTCAGGCGTCTACTCCCGTTATTTTCTGGTGCCCAAGAAAACAGGGGGGATCAGACCTATACTGGATCTGTCCGCGTTCAATCGGTTGATTGTAGCGAGACCATTCAGGATGTTGACCGTCCAACTCCTTCTGCTTGCTGTCAGGAGGGGGGACTGGTTCACCTCCATAGACCTGAAGGATGCGTATTTTCACGTTCCTATTTTCCCTCCTCACAGGAAGTTCCTACGGTTCCTGTTTCAGGGCGTAGCGTACGAGTACCACAGAATGCCGTTCGGTTATTCTCTGGCTCCCCGCACATTCAGCAAGTGCGTGGCGGCTGCTCTGGGGCCTTTACGTCGTCGGGGGATACGAGTCCTATTCTATCTCGACGACATTCTACTCCTCAGCCGTTCAGAGGAGGTTGCCAGGTCTCATACTCGGCTAGTGGTGGAATTCCTCACCAGCCTGGGTTTTGCTGTGAATTGGAAGAAGAGTACCCCTCTTCCCAGTCAACAGGTGGAGTACTTGGGCTTGACATTGAGGTCGAAGCCCATGATTGCGACCCTCTCGGAGCAGCGTCGGGGGGATCTCCGTCGCGCGCTCGAGGGTCTCCGTCTGGGAGGGACGGTTACGGCGCTGCAGGTGATGCGTCTGCTGGGCCTTATGTCAGCTGCTCACACGGTGGTTCCTCTTGGCCTCCTCTTTATGAGGAGGATACAGAGGTGGTTTATCTCTTTGAGAATAGATCCGGTGAGGGACAAAAGGAAATGGTTGACGGTTCCTTTTTCGATATGGGGAGATCTCGCCCATTGGAAGTCACGCCCCTCATAAAAAAACCAACCCTGAACCCCACCGTCATAGCCAACTATCGTCCTGTCTCTCTTCTCTCCTTCCTTTCTAAAACACTTGAACGTGCTGTATCCAACCAACTTACTGCTTATCTCTTACAGAATGACCTCCTAGACCCCAATCAGTCTGGCTTCCGGACTGGCCACTCCACAGAAACGGCCCTCATTGCGGTCACAGAGGCACTTCACTTAGCAAAAGCGAAAGGCCTCTCCTCTGTCCTGATTCTCCTAGATCTATCTGCAGCCTTCGACACAGTCAACCATCAGATCCTCCTCGCGGTCCTCGCAGGAATGGGAGTGGCTGGATCTGCGCTGACATGGCTGACATCATACCTCAATGACCGCTCCTACCAAGTGTCATGGAGAGGGACTCTGTCGGCCACCCGCCCCCTCCGGACGGGTGTCCCCCAGGGCTCGGTCCTAGGACCCCTTCTCTTCTCCCTCTACACTAAATCACTGGGTAACATTATCACGTCTCATGGCTTCTCATATCATTGTTATGCCGATGATACTCAACTCTTCCTCTCCTTCCCTCCCTCAGATATCCACGTCTCTGAGCGGATCTCGGCCTGTCTGTCCGACATCTCCGCCTGGATGACGACCAACCACCTCAAACTGAACCTAAGCAAAACAGAATTGCTCCACCTGCCGGCCAAATCCTCCCCCCTGACCGACCTCTCCATCACAGTCGAGAATGCAGCTGTGACCGCGTCGCCGACCGCCAAGAACCTTGGTGTTGTCCTCGACGACCAGCTGAACTTCTCTGCTCACATCGCAGCGACAACCAGAACCTGCAGATTCCTCCTGAGCAACGTCAGAAGGATACGCCCCTTCCTGACAAAAGAAGCCACCCAACTCCTCGTCCAATCAACAGTCATCTCCCGCCTCGACTACTGCAACGCACTGCTAGCTGGCCTCCCGGCCACTGCCACCAAGCCTCTTCAACTCATTCAAAACGCAGCGGCCCGCCTGATCTCAAACCTACCGAAGTCGGCCCATGTCACCCCACTTCTTAGGGACCTGCACTGGCTCCCCATTGCTGCACGTATCCGCTTCAAGGCCCTCGACCTAGCATACCGTGCGGCAAAGGGAACCGCTCCCGCCTACCTCCGGTCAATGGTCTCTAACTACACACCCTCAAGACCCCTACGCTCTGCATCTTCTGGCCGCCTCAGATCTACTCCTATCCAAGCTCCCGGAGGGTCATCAAAGAGAAGCCGCCTATTCTCAGTCCTTGCCCCACAATGGTGGAATGAACTACCCATCCCAGTTAGGACAGCCGAATCCCGTCCAATCTTTCGCCGTCGACTAAAGACTCACTTCTTCAACCATTATCTGAAATGATAAAAAAATAAAAATAAAAATATCGAACCCCGACTAACCTTAATGTTATGCACTTGTCCTAATAAACTAACCTACACTGTAACACGCAACACTTTGATGAACATTGTTACTCAGCTGATAGAGTTATACCCTTCTTGCTGTCTTGTCGCACATAACTTGTAAGTCGCTTTGGATAAAAGCGTCAGCTAAATGACTAAATGTAAATGTAAATGATGGAAGAGGCTGGGTATCCTCTCCATTGGGGTCCCCATGGGCAGCAGGGGCTCACACGTCACGGTCTTCACCGACGCCTCTCTCACAGGTTGGGGAGGGATGTGTCGGACCCATGCAGTGGGGGGCAGCTGGACAGGTCATGCTGGCCCGGCTACCCTGCATATCAATGTGTTGGAGTTGAAGGCGGTTCTTCTGGTCCTCAAACGGTTCGACCGCCTGGTGGTAGGCAGGCACGTTTTGGTCAGGACGGACAATGTGACGGCGGCGGCGTATATCAACAGGCAGGGTGGGACTCGTTCCGCCCGCCTGCTCCGGGGCGCGAACTGTTGCTATGGGCATCCCGCAGGCTGCGCAGTCTGAGGGCGCTCCACGTTCCTGGTATGGAGAATGTGGGGGCGGATATAATGTCTCAGGGCGGTCTTCGTCGCGACGAGTGGGAACTCCGCCCCGACATAGTCAGACAGATCTGGGATCGGTTCGGGGAGGCCTCGGTAGATCTGTTTGCGTGCCGACGTTCTCACAAGTGCCCCTTGTGGTTCTCGCTCAGTCGAGCAGATCATCCCCCCTTGGGGGTGGATGCCTTCTCGACCTTTCCGTGGCCGCCCGGTCTTCTGTACGCCTTCCCTCCTGTACAGCTGTTGAGTCAGCTGTTGGAGCGGATACGGAGGGAGCGCAGGACGGTGATCCTGGTCGCGCCGGACCGGGGCACGTCAGTGTGGTTCCCGGTCTTAATCCAGCTTCTGGTCGCTCCTCCTTGGGTCATTCCGTGGTCAGCGACGGCCCTCTCACAGCACAACGGAGTGTTTTTCCAGCCTCCGGTGTTGGGTCAACGCCTGGTGGTGTGGCTGGTGGGAGGGTGAGTCTGGAGAGGATGGATCCCTCGGTGGTTGATACCATCCGGTGTGCGCATGCTCCCTCCACTGTCGCGGTTTACGCGGGCAGGTGGTGTGCGTTCCAAGAGTGGTGTAAGGGGGGGGGGGCTGGGACCCAGTCTCCTGCCCCCTGGATGCTGTTCTGAGTTATCTCCAGTCTCTTCTTGGTCGGCTGTCGGCTTCGACGGTGAGGGTATATGCGGCAGCTATATCCTCCTATCATGAGGGTTTTGAGGGGACTGTTTTGTTCAGCCACCCTCTTGTGAAGCGTTTCCTGCTTGGCGCTCGACGTGGTAAGCCGGTGCAACGCTCCTTGGCTCCGACTTGGGATCTTCAGTTGGTCCTCGGTCGGTTGTCCTTGGCCCCGTTTGAGCCGCTCGAGCAGGCGTCGTTGGGACAGCTTCAAGACCGCGTTCCTACTGGCTGTCACTTCCGCTAAACGCGTAGGTGAGCTCTGTGCTCTCTCGGTACGTCCAGAGTGCCTGTCTTTTCGGACCGATTGCGGTGCCACTCTGCGACCTAATCCTGCTTTCGTGCCTAAGAATATCCGGAGTTCCTTCCGCTCCCGGGATATTGTGGTTCAGGCTTTTCGTCCTCCTCCTCACACTAGTGAGTTAGATGCGGGCCTTCACCTGTCATGTCCAGTCCGTGCTTTGGGGATTTACCTCAGCCGTACTCAGGACTTCAGGGTTACCGACCAGCTTTTCGTCTGTTACGGTGGGGCTCGTGCTGGTAAGGCACTGTCGAAGCAGCGCCTGTCCCATTGGTTGTGCTAGGGTATTACCCTCTGCTACACGTTGGCTGGGCAGGATCCCCCTGGGGGCATCAGGGCGCACTCCACTCGTGGGGTGGCTGCCTCTGCCGCTCTCCTGGGTGGGGCCTCGGTGGAGGACATCTGTGCTGCGGCTTCATGGTCCTCCCCGGGCCCCTTTGTAAGGTTTTACCTCATGGACATGACCGGGGGTTCTGTCTCCCAGGCGGTTCTGGGGTCTGTGGCCTTTCCTGCTTCCCGTCCTTTGGTCTGGTAGCAGGAGTGTATGGGTATGGGCCACAGTGTGTTGAGTCACACGTGGTTCCGCCTGTACGGTGTGTTCAAGGGGTTCTAGTTCCCTCTTGTTCGCATTCAGGTGGAGTTGACTGCGCCCCCCCTTCGTTAGGAAGGATGGGGTGACAGGGCTCCCCGCACCCCTTGATGTGGGCTTACGGGTCCTCAGGGGGTACATTTGTCGGGTCTCGCGTCCGCTCTTCCCCATATCTCATAAGGCTCAGAGCGGGACGCGGAAGCAAATACGATATATAACGATAGGTTATGTAGATAACCTAGTTATATTAGTATTGGCTGAGCGTCCCGCTCTGCGCGGCCCTGAGTTCCCTCTTGAGGGATCTTTTCCTGGGACGGGATTTGGCGAGGAAGGGTGTTTGGTGACCAGTGTCACGGTTATATGGGCTATGCCACCATAGGGGCGGGGCCCCATACAGGTGGGGTGCATGTAGTTGTTTCGTGGGAGATACATTAGGTATCATAGGAGATGAGGGGTATCTCATAAGGCTCAGAGCGGGACGCTCAGCCAATACTAATATAACTAGGTTATCTACATAACCTATCGTTAACCCTTTCACACTACAGAAGGTTAACCCTTTCACTACCACACTACAGATGGCTAACCCTTTCACTACCACACTACAGAAGGTTAACACTTTCACTACCACACTACAGAAGGTTAACCTTTCACTACCACACTACAGAAGGTTAACCCTTTCACTACCACACTACAGAGGGTTAACCCTTTCACTACCACACTACAGAAGGTTAACCCTTTCACTACCACAATACAGAAGGTTAACCTTTCACTACCACAGTACAGACGGTTAACATTTTCACTACCACACTACAGAAGGTTAACCCTTTTACTACCACAATACAGAAGGTTTTTTTTTTTTATAAATGTTTTTATTTTCAATTTTCAACATAGAACAAGACATCACAACACAATACAATACCGTCAATAATAACGAAAATAATGACACTAACAACAGTAATAACATTACAAGACAGGCAAACAGAAAAGAAAAAAGACAATGAAAATAAATAAGGAAATGACAATAGAAAATAAAATAAATAAAATAAAAATAAAATAAAATAAGTGTGGCTTTCACGTGTGCGCCTTATCTCGTGTGCTATATATATGTGTGTTCTACCTACCCATATGTGCGTGCGCTTTACCTATGTATATGTTTTATGTGTACATGCATATATGTGTGTTGTGAACGTGTGCGTATGACCGTGTATTCCCTAGTAGCCCAGAGTGCATGTACAGTACTACCGCAGCCAAGAGGACACGTACAGTATCAATGTAGTCAAGTGGGCATGTACAGTATTATTACCGTCAAGAGGGCATGTACAGTATCACTGTAGTCAAGTGGGCATGTACAGTATCACTGTAGTCAAAGGTATATGTACAGCATTACTGTAGTCAAGAGAACATGCACCGCACTACTGTAGCCAAGAGGACATGTACAGTATCAATGTAGTCAAGTGGGCATGTACAGTATTATTATAGTCAAGAGGGCATGTACAGTATCACTGTAGTCAAGTGGGCATGTACCGCATTACTGTAGTCAAAGGTATATGTACAGCATTACTGTAGTCAAGAGAACATGCACCGCACTACTGTAGCCAAGAGGACATGTACAGTATCAATGTAGTCAAGTGGGCATGTACAGTATTACTGTAGTCAAGGGTACACGAACAGCACTACCGTAGTCAAGAGAACATGTACAGTATTACCGCAGTCAAGAGAACATGTATAGTACCACCGTAGTCAATAGGACATGTACAGTATTTACAATGCCAGTACCGTCAGACAAAACTAGGCAGCAGTGGGAGGTTACTGGTAATGGGGAAATCCGGCGAGTACAGTGGTGGATAGTGCAGGCCCAATATGTGACAGATAGGGGTCCCAGACCTCATAAAAAGTGTCCAACTTGGAATGCAGCATACACGTAATATATTCACAGGGGATACATTCCATTATGATATTGTGCCATGACCTTATTGACGGGACCTCGTCCTTGATCCAAAACAACAGGATGTTCTTTCTAGCAGCAAATGTCAACAAATTGAACAGTCTCTTATGTTTGGAATTGGTAACATGAATATCTGGGAGGCCCAGCAAAAGGCAGAGGGGATCCAGCTCGATGGGGGTGTGAAATATGTCAGACAGTACTTCTACAACGTCGTACCAGTAGCTCTGTAGTTTTACACAGGTCCAAAAACAATGGACGTGATTTCCAATCTCTATCTTGCATTTAAAGCAAAGTGGGGACGTATTGGGATCCATTTTACTTTTACGGGCGGGGGTAATATGGATGCGATGCAATATTCTAATTTGGATGGCCTTGATGCGGTTACAAACCGAGATTTTTTTTGCGTAGGTCCACGTATCCTGCCAGTCTGCATCTGTGATCTCTATGTCCAAATCCTCTTCCCAGGACTGTTTAGTAACATAGGAAGATAAAGATGAATTAAGGTTCAGAGTACTATAGAAGATAGATATTTGTTTTTTGGGGATCTGTAAGGAGAGGGCCTTCTCCACCTGCGAGGTGGAGATGTCAGTTAAAAGTGAGGTGTCCTTGGTGATAAACTGCCTAATTTGTAGGTACCTAAAAAATTCCGCTTTCAATAGACCATATCGCTGCTGCAGCTGTGTAAAGGACATTAGGGTCCGGCCATCAAACAGGTGGCCAAGATCGGTTATGCCCTGCTTATACCAGGTCTTGAAGCCGCCGCCGATTTGGTTTGGCTTAAAGTCGGGATTGTCCACAATCGGGGTAAGAGGAGAGGTCAGCTTGGCTCGGCCCTCCACCTTACGGACAGTCTTCCAGGCCTTGACGGAACATAACGTGATGGGGTTGGAGCACACCTTCCTCACAGACCTAAAGTCTTTGATAAATAGTAGGTTCCACAGGGGGGACTTAGATTGCGAGGATTCAACGTCCAGCCATATTGACAGTGGGTCTGCTCTGAACCAGCCGACCAGCACCCTAAGGTGTGCCGCCAGCTGGTAGTGTCTAATATTAGGTAGGTCTAGACCCCCATCTTCACTATCCATCTGTAATTTGGCCATTTTCAGACGCGGTTTCTTCCCATTCCAAATGAATGAGCTTAGCCAGCCTTCCAGCACCTTGATAACCTTGTTTGTCAGCAGCACTGGGATCATTTGGAGAGGGTACAACAGTCTGGGAAGTACGTTCATCTTGACAAGGGCAATCCTACCCAGCCAGGAGATCGGTAAGGGGGCCCATCTAACCAAGTTTGCCCTTATGGTGTCTAAAAGAGGGGGAAAATTGGCCTTAAACAATGTATCATAGGTGGGTGTCACAAATACTCCTAGGTAAACGAAGCCGGAGGGCGACCAGCGAAATGGGAAGGGCTCGGGCAGTATCGGGATAGATTTGAGTGTCCCAAGTGGCATTGCTTCGGATTTGGAAAAGTTAATTTTGTACCCCGAGAGGGTTCCAAATGTGGAAATCATGCGGGTTAGACATGGAATTGAAGAGTCAGGTTTAGACACGAAGACCAGCACGTCGTCCGCGTAAAGAGTGATTTTGTGCTCCCTCCCGCCCACTCTAATACCTGAGATCTCGGCTGACTGCCTTACGGCCTGTGCGAGTGGTTCTATGGCCATGTCGAATAGTAAAGGGCTAAGAGGGTCCCCCTGAGGGTTCCCCCGCTGCAGAGGAAAGTTGCTAGACCTAAGTCCATTAGTCAGGACCGCCGACATCCGCGAGTTGTAAAGAACCTTGACCCAGTCAATAAAGGTGTCACCTAAGCCAAATTCCGCGAGGGTTAAAAATAGATACGGCCATTCTACACGGTCAAACGCCTTCTCCGCGTCGAGAGACAGAACCACCGCGGGGTGGTCTGTCTCACGAGTCATCTGGATGATATTGAGGAGCCGTCTCATGTTGTCGGTAGAGTTCCTACCCTTAATAAAACCGGTCTGATCTTCATTAATAATAAAAGGGAGTACTTTTTCCAGGCGCATGGACAGGATCTTGGAAAGCAACTTTTGGTCCGAATTGAGTAGGGCTATAGGCCTATAGGAGGCGCACTCCTCAGGGCATTTACCCTTCTTAAGGAGAAGGCAGATATTAGCCTCCCGTAGAGACTGGGGCAGTATCCCCACATCAGCGGAGTGATTAAGCATTGCCAGCAGGGGATCTAACAAAATATGACCGAACTCTTTATAAAACTCGCATCCGAAACCGTCCGGGCCCGGAGCCTTACCAGATGGCATAGCCTTAAGGGCGCCCAGAGCTTCTTCCTTCGTAATTGGGGCGTTAAGGAGCAAGTTCTGATCTTTCGATACCTTAGGGAGGTGTAACTCAGCGAAGAAGGCCTGCATGTCAGCGAGAGCACCATCGGGTCACTCGGTCCTATAGAGTTGGGCATAGAAAGAGGCAAACTCTTTGTTAATAGTTTTGGTGTCAAAGGACCTGACCCCGTTGGAGTCTGAGATTGAGGCTATTACTTGGGTGTCAGCCCTTTTTTTCGCCAAGTTAGCCAGGCACCTACCCGGCTTGTCACCGTGTTCGTACATTCTCTGTTTGGCAAATTTAAGAGAATATTCGGCGTCCTGGATCAGAAGAGTGTTTAGCGCCGCTCTGGTGGCCGTAAGCTCCGTAAGCACAGCCGGGGCTGGGTTTGAAACATGCTGATTTTCAAGGTCGGCTAGTTTGAGCTTCTTGGATGATACATAAGATATAATCAGTCCACGAGAAAAGACCTTAGATGTTTCCCAGAGTAGAGACGGGTTATCCGTAGAGCGAAAGTTAATTGAGTAGAACATTTTAAATTCCGATTCGAAATAGGAGACAAATATATCATCTTTGAGGAGGTATGGGTTGAGGCGCCAACGCCTCGACAGCGCTCTCTCTTCTGACAGGGAGTAGACCAGATATATAGGGGCGTGATCCGATAGAACGATGCTTCCGATTGTGCAGGACGATACTAGAAAGAGCTTAGAGGAAGGGACGAAGAAATAGTCTATTCTACTGTTGCTCTTGTGTGGGCCGCTAAAAAAGGTGAACTTCAGTTCTGATGGGCAAAGGGTTCTCCAGACATCTGAGTATCCAGTGTCTTCGCATAGGGAGGTGAGCATCTTTGCTTGCCTAGAGGGGGGAGCCAGACTGGGTGGGAGTTTGTCAAGAGACGGTATGAGGTGACAATTAAAGTCTCCGCCCACAAAGGCGTTCTCAGAGGCCAGGCCATTAAATTCAGCAAATATCTTGGATAAAAAGTCAGGGGAATAGCCTGGGGGACAGTATACATTCATAAATGTCATTTCTTTACCCTTAAGAACCCCTTTAATAATCACATAGCGACCTTGGCTATCCACAGAGGAAGTTATAAGTCTAAAGGGGAGATTTTTATTGATCAATATGGCCACGCCCCTACTAAACGTAGAATAGTTTGTAGCAAAGACCTGTCCTACCCAGCTCTTTTGGAGTTTAGCAGTGTCGTTGGGCCCCATATGAGTTTCTTGTAAAAAAGCAATCGACACATTTTCCCTCCTTAAAAAGGTCAGAATCGCCTTCCTCTTAGCCAACCTCTGCAGGCCTCGAACATTCCAGGAGCAGAGCTTAAAGCTCTCAGAGTTAGCCGTAGCCATAGAACATTGAAGGGCGTGTAGGTGGGGCAGACCTGGGCAAGCCTGTGGGCATGTAGAATTCACTTAACCTAAACACTATGCACACGTATTTCGAGCCATACATAAAACACATAATAATGACATAAAAAACATATAAATGTGTGGGACCGGTGGGTCTTTCCCCAACATCACAGGGACTCACCAACATTTCCAGAGACTTCAAACCGACCACTCGTAGAACCATCTCCGTGGCCAACTGCCACATTTCCCTGTATACAAAAGTGCCTCAGAGTGTAAAGCAAACAAGAAAAAATCAAATTGAACCATAAGCCAATAGTAAGGTCAACGGCTGGAACCCAGAACTGTCGGTAAAAGGGGGGGGGGGGGTGTATTTGCCAGGCATGCTGCGACAAAACAGGCGCGCAGTACCACCACCAGGCCGGGAGGGGGCGATACCCTGTCCGCGAGACTGTTATCTCCCCTGACGCTGGTTCGACCCCACACAGTTATGCCTCCCTACCAGAGGAGGGCGCTGTGCCGGGGGCCGCCCGCCGCTCCCGCGAGCACATTGTCAGCAGCAAACATTAATGGGAGCCATGCGGGTTGCATGGACCGGTTGAGAGTCAAGCAGGTGGCGCAGTCACGAGACCCCATCTCGCTCGACGTGTAATCAACAGTAAATGCATCCCGGTGGCAATGATCAAAAACATGGCCGGGAGCTGGTATATCGCGTAAAAGTCATAAGCGTGGCAGAAATATCCGAAACAGAATAGAATAGGTCCCGCTCCTTCCGAAACGTTAACAGTTAGCAACCCAGCCCGTGGCTATGGTCGTGCATCAGTACAACAGTCATATACAACATACTTGTCCCCCTCCTCCCCTTATGTCAGATAGCGAGAGAAAAATAAAAAGATAACTTTCCAGGCGAGGCCTAATGTCAAGTAGTCATCCATACTCACATACGTAATAAGATACCAAATGCGACCCCTTTCTGTGTGATAGCCGTAGCAGTATGCTAGCGGTCCATCGCTACTACCACGTCAGGATCTGATGAGGCCGGTGTCGGGTCCGCGTTCGGCTCCGGTGGAGCCAGCGTCGGGTCCGCGTCTCGCCCCGGTGAAGCTGGTGTCGGGTCCGCGTCTCGCCCCGGTGGAGCCAGCATCAGGCCCACGTCTCGCCCTAGTGAAGCTGGTGTCGGGTCCGCGTCTCGCCCCGGTGGAGCCAGCATCAGGCCCACGTCTCGCCCTGGTGAAGCCGGTGTCGGGTCCGCGTCTCGCCCCGGTGGAGCCAGCGTCATGCCCGCGTCTCGCCCTGGTGAAGCCGGTGTCGGGTCTGCGTCTCGCCCTGGCGAAACCGGTGTCGAGGTCCCTCTGGGTGGGGTCCTCAGGAAGTCCACGGCGTCCTTGGGCGACGGTAGATGCAGCCTGCCCTCCTTGGTTCGGATGATTAGCCTCGCAGGGAACTGGAGCGATGGTTTAAATCCGCGCTTGTACAGGGGCCCCATGACATCACGGTATTGTGATCGTTGCTCGACCACCTCGGGGGGATAGTCTTCGAAGATAGCGACCGGTTTCCCTCTGTATGTCAGATTCCCTCTCCTCTTGCGAGCTTCCAGGATAATTGTTATGGTTTGTAACCGACCCCAATCGCACAACACAAGACAGGTATGAGAGTAAGCCAAGAACTGGGCATTTATTGAAAACAACAGAAAACGGCACTGTCCCTTTAAGGGAGAACACAAATTACAGGAAAACATAAACTTGGGAAAATAGGCACAGTGCCTTTAAGAGGCGAGCTGGCTAAGGGGAAGGCTAACGGACTGGGCCAGGGCAAGGGACAAGGCAGGAACAGGGAGGACTAGGAGGACTGGACAGGGAGGACTAGGAGGACTGGACAAGGAGGACTAGGAGGACTAGAAGGACTGGACAGGGAGGACTAGGAGGACTAAAGAGGGGAAACAGGGACAGAGGCCCGCGGAGGCGAGCTGGGGACAGGGAGGACAAGGAGGACTAGACGGACTGGACAGGGAGGACTAGGAGGACTAAACAGGGAGGACTAGGAGGACTAGAGTGGGGAAACAGGGACAGAGGCCCGCGGAGGCGGGCTGGGGACAGGGAGGACTAGGAGGACAGGACAGGGATGACTAGGAGGACTAGGAGGAACTGGACAGGGACAGAGAGAAACAGAGTCAAGGCCTTGGACAGGGCGAGGGCTGGAGCTGCTTACAGGGAGGAGTAGGAGGGCGCAGGCTCGGAGAGCGCATCTGGCGCGGAGGTCTGAGTGGTGCGCGTCTGCTTGGAGTACGCGCCGGTACGGAGGGCGCATCTGGCGCGGAGGTCTGAGTGGTGCGCGTCTGCTTGGAGTACGCGCCGGTACGGAGAGCGCATCTGGCGCGGAGTCTGGATGCGCATCTGGATGCGCGTCTGGAGTGAAGAGCGCGTCTGGCGCGGAGTCTGGATGCGCGTCTGGATGCGCGTCTGGAGTGAAGAGCGCGTCTGGCTCGGAGGTCTGGATGCGCGTCTGGATGCGCGTCTGGAGTGAAGAGCGCGTCTGGCTCGGAGGTCTGGATGCGCGTCTGGATGCGCATCTGGAGTGAAGAGCGCGTCTGGCTCGGAGGTCTGGATGCACGTCTGGATGCGCGTCTGGAGTGAAGAGCGCATCTGCTGCGCGGAGGTCTGAGTGGTGCCCGTCTGCTGCGCGGAGGTCTGAAGTGGAACACTGGAATACCTCCCGTAGAGGATTAGAGAGCTCAGTACAATGTCTCCCTCCAGGCAAACGGCGACAGGTGGCCAAAGCTTGCACCTCGTCTCACGCCGGAGATAAAACAGCATACAGACAGAAACAGAAACTCCCGTAGGAGCCTACAGACAGAGAACCTCCCGAAGGAGCTTGGTGATAGAGATATGATACGGAACGACCCGACCAGGACTGAGGGGAAGGGCGAGGTACTTAAAGCCCACAGGGGTGCTAATTAGAATACACATCAGGTGCGTGATGGTAATTGATACTCGAACAAGAAGTGTGTGTTCGGCACCAGACCAATCAAACACATAATGACAGGTAGTCCAAGGGTGTGGCTGCTGAAGAGCAAACGAGAGTAAACGAACGCAAGGGTGGGGGCTAGTGAGGTGAGGAGACAGGGAATTAAAGGTCAAGGGAAAGGCGAACCTCACAGTACTCCCCCCTCCACGGGAGCCACCGGGCGACCCAAAAATACAGACAGAGTGGCAGGGGACAAAACAAGGCAACAAACAAAAAGTACTGGGCCATGCTAGCAGGGGAAGCTACAACAAAAGTGGGGCTAGCAAGGAACAGGGTAGCTGAGGGGTAACTAGGGTAGCCGAAGGGTAACTAGGGTAGCTGAAGGGTAACTAGGGTAGCTGTGGGGAACTGACCTTGCCAGCTGAAGGGGCAGTCCTAGCAGTGGGGAAACTGACCTTGCTAGCTGAAGGGGCAGTCCTAGCAGTGGGAGCAAACTGACCTTGCTAGCTGAAGGGGCAGTCCTAGCAGTGGGAGAAAACTGACCTTGCTAGCTGAAGGGGCAGTCCTAGCAGTGGGAGAAAACTGACCTTGCTAGCTGAAGGGGCAGTCCTAGCAGTGGGGCAAACTGACCTTGCTAGCTGAAGGGGCAGTCCTAGCAGTGGGAGAAAACTGACCTTGCTAGCTGAAAGGGCAGTCCTAGCAGTGGGAAAACTGACCTTGCTAGCTGAAAGGGCAGTCCTAGCAGTGGGAGCAAACGAGGCTAACAGGGAAGCAAACAGGGGAGTCAACAGGCTAACAGGGGAGCTAACAGGGGAGACTAACAAGCTAACAGGGGAGCTAACAGGGCTAACAGGGAAGCTAACAGGGCTAACAGGGGAGCTAACAGGGAAGCTAACAGGGGAGTCAACAGGCTAACAGGGGAGCTAACAGGGGAGACTAACAAGCTAACAGGGGAGCTAACAGGGCTAACAGGGAAGCTAACAGGGCTAACAGGGGAGCTAACAGGGAAGCTAACAGGAGAGACTAACAGGCTAAACAGGGGAGTCAACAGGGGAACTAACAGGGGAAAATGGGGGACCCTGATGTAAACAAGACGAAAGTCTTTCTCTGGTCTGCATCCCCTTAACAATTGTGTGTATTGAGCTGTACTGTATTGTACCCATTCTGCAATCTGTTAATAAAGTTTTCAATCAATCAATCAATCAACTAGAGGGAACAAAAAAAAGGCAAACTCAACATACACCGTCTGTGCTGGCTGGGGTCGTCGACTGGTCGGGTCGTACTGTTATGGTTTGTAACCGACCCCAATCGAACAACACAAGACAGGTATGAGAGTAAGCCAAGAACTGGGCATTTATTGAAAACAACAGAAAACGGCACTGTCCCTTTAAGGGAGAACACAAATTACAGGAAAACATGAACTTGGGAAAATAGGCACAGTGCCTTTAAGAGGCGAGCTGGCTAAGGGGAAGGCTAACGGACTGGGCCAGGGCAAGGGACAAGGCAGGAACAGGGAGGACTAGGAGGACTGGACAGGGAGGACTAGGAGGACTGGACAAGGAGGACTAGGAGGACTAGAAGGACTGGACAGGGAGGACTAGGAGGACTAAAGAGGGGAAACAGGGACAGAGGCCCGTGGAGGCGGGCTGGGGACAGGGAGGACAAGGAGGACTAGACGGACTGGACAGGGAGGACTAGGAGGACTAAACAGGGAGGACTAGGAGGACTAGAGTGGGGAAACAGGGACAGAGGCCCGCGGAGGCGGGCTGGGGACAGGGAGGACTAGGAGGACAGGACAGGGATGACTAGGAGGACTAGGAGGAACTGGACAGGGACAGAGAGAAACAGAGTCAAGGCCTTGGACAGGGCGAGGGCTGGAGCTGCTTACAGGGAGGAGTAGGAGGGCGCAGGCTCGGAGAGCGCATCTGGCGCGGAGGTCTGAGTGGTGCGCGTCTGCTTGGAGTACGCGCCGGTACGGAGGGCGCATCTGGCGCGGAGGTCTGAGTGGTGCGCGTCTGCTTGGAGTACGCGCCGGTACGGAGAGCGCATCTGGCGCGGAGTCTGGATGCGCGTCTGGATGCGCGTCTGGAGTGAAGAGCGCGTCTGGCGCGGAGTCTGGATGCGCGTCTGGATGCACGTCTGGAGTGAAGAGCGCGTCTGGCTCGGAGGTCTGGATGCGCGTCTGGATGCGCGTCTGGAGTGAAGAGCGCGTCTGGCTCGGAGGTCTGGATGCGCGTCTGGATGCGCGTCTGGAGTGAAGAGCGCGTCTGGCTCGGAGGTCTGGATGCACGTCTGGATGCGCGTCTGGAGTGAAGAGCGTGTCTGCTGCGCGGAGGTCTGAGTGGTGCCCGTCTGCTGCGCGGAGGTCTGAAGTGGAACACTGGAATACCTCCCGTAGAGGATTAGAGAGCGCAGTACAATGTCTCCCTAGGCAAACGGCGACAGGTGGCCAAAGCTTGCACCTCGTCTCACGCCGGAGATAAAACAGCATACAGACAGAAACAGAAACTCCCGTAGGAGCCTACAGACAGAGAACCTCCCGAAGGAGCTTGGTGATAGAGATATGATACGGAACGACCCGACCAGGACTGAGGGGAAGGGCGAGGTACTTAAAGCCCACAGGGGTGCTAATTAGAATACACATCAGGTGCGTGATGGTAATTGATACTCGAACAAGAAGTGTGTGTTCGGCACCAGACCAATCAAACACATAATGACAGGTAGTCCAAGGGTGTGGCTGCTGAAGAGCAAACGAGAGTAAACGAACGCGAGGGTGGGGGCTAGTGAGGTGAGGAGACAGGGAATTAAAGGTCAAGGGAAAGGCGAACCTCACAATAATAGTCTCTTTGATCTTGTAGTGATGTAAGCGGGCAATTACGGCCCTAGGCCTGGAGCCTGGTGCTGGTCTGGGTGTTAGCGTCCAGTGGCAACGGTCAAGCTCCGGTGGTGTAGCGAGGACATCTTTCCCCATGATTTCCACCAGGACCTCCGCGAAAAAGACACTGCAGGGCTGTACGCTAAGCTTTTTCACTAGGGGCACACTTGCCCCTAAATATTTTTTAGGGGCACATTTTTAAATAACAATTTTACCATTATTAAAAAAATATGTTCCTCCTGCCTCATTACTGTGGTCCTTTTATTTAACATTTAAGTGCGTTTGTTTTCAGGTTTGTATCTTTTATAATGAACCAACCGAGAAAGTGTGTAAATCACTAATAGAACAAAAACAACAAACTGTGTGTGTGTGTGTGTGTGTGTGTGTGTGTGTGTGTGTGTGTGTGTGTGTGTGTGTGTGTGTGTGCGCGCTTGTGTAGTGCTCCTTGAATGAGATCACCACAACACACACACCATTGCATTAATCAGGAGGACAAGAAACTCTGCATACATTTGTTTCACAATGAAAAGTGCTTTAGAAATCAAATTAATTATTATTGTAAATAACCCCATGAAAGGTTTATTATTTGTATGGGTAATTACCTGCTTCATATTTGTGATGTTACTGGTTTCAGTGTGTGCCTAAAGTGATCAATGTGTTGGGCCGTTTATAGAGATCTATGCCAATTAATGTTTATGTATATCCGGGACTTTTTTTAGTAAGAATTGAGAGGTATTTGTATATGTGACCTTTATTTTGAAAACCGTGTTGCGACGCAACCTTATTTACATTTGCGCTTTTGACAGTGAAATGTTCAGTCCAACTTAGCTCGAAGGAAAGACTCTAATCAAAAAGGTTTAATTGACCCGTATGAGGCTCTTACGGTAGGACTTTGATTGTTTATAGAAGTGGAATGTAATACTATGCTAAACGAGAAATAAACAGTTTGTGACAGCCAGTAAAGTTGCAAGCCACATTCATTTCATATACGGGGACACCGTGACAATTATTAGTATTATCTTATTTGCATATTGTCTCATTATTAGATAGATAGATAGGTTGATATTTTATAAATTTAAGTAGACAGTATTTCACGTCCTAATAGTGGGCTACTACTACTCACCTAATGCATGGCTGAACCTGAACGTTAGAAGTGTCCGTGTCCCCGTCAATCAATCATCACATCATCACGTCAATCATCATCATCTTATCATCTCTCCACATCGGACGTGGTTGTCATAAGATGGACTGATATCCACTCCGTTGTTCTTGCAGAGCAAAATTTGTATCTTAAATGTATTGAAATGAGGTGCTTCTTTGGCGATGCAATAGTCCATATTGAAAGGAAGAGAGGCCACATTCAGTTTCGTTTTGCTAGGAATTATGGGATTTGGTGTTGGATGTATAGACTACGCAGATAGGGACATGGTCTTTAATCGCACGATAGACTACAAGTACCAAGTATATAGCGTGACCTAGATTCACTCCACACGCAAATCTTTTTTTTCACTCAGGCTATCTGTGATCGCAGTAAGTTCATTCATTGCCGACAGATTCTTTCATAGCACCACGACATTGTGTCGCACTGACAGCTCGCGTGAGTGGCGTCATCACACGCCTTGGATAATTTAGGAGTGAAATGCGAATGCAAGGCTTGAAAGCACTACTCGCAAGCCCGCCCCCAGATAATATTTACCAATCGCAACGGCCAATTAAAGGGGCAATTCGCGATCATATCATCGCAGTGTACAGGCCTGCACTGGGACGGTTGCTGTGCAGGGATTCGTCCAGGCCCAGGATGCGTATGTTAGAACGCCGACTACGTGACTCAACATCAATTAGCTTGTTTCTTAGCTTGTCGATGACTACATCCTGAGCTGTGCATCTTACTTCCAGCTCCGCCATCCTATCCGACCACCTATCCATGCCGTCCTCCACGGAGGTCAAGCGTTGGGAATGGTCTGCGATCTCCTGCTGGAAGCCGTCGAGCCTAGACTCGAGCGAGGCAGCAAACGTTCTGAACTCCGTGTTTAAGGCCTGTTTGAGCTCCTCCATTAGCTTAGCCATGGTAGCCCCATCCACAGGGGCGGCCTCGCTTCTCAAGACTCGTGCAGTCATCACGCTCGTTATTTTTTTTCCTTTTTGGGTCGAATAGTACAGTCTTAGATACGGATGTTGTATATTAGTGGTTCAATCATCTTGAAAATAAAAAGAAAAGGCTTTTTAAAGTAAAATAAAAGTTCGGGAGCGGCAGCGTGGCTCAGAGACGTTCACATCCTTCCGACCCGGAACCGGAAGCCACAATACAGAAGGTTAACCTTTCACTACCACACTACATACGGTTAACACTTTCACTACCACACTACAGAAGGTTAACCTTTCACTACCACACTACAGAAGGTTAACCTACAGACGGTTAACCCTTTCACTATCACACTACATACGGTTAACACTTTCACTACCACACTACAGAAGGTTAACCTTTCACTACCACACTACAGAAGGTTAACCTACAGACGGTTAACCCTTTCACTATCACACTACAAAGGGTTAACACTTTCACTATCACACTACAGACTGTTAACCCTTTCACTATTCCACTACAAAGGGTTAACACTTTCACTATCACACTACAGACGGTTAACCCTTTCACTACCACACTACAGAAGGTTAACATGTGGGGGAGAAAGAGGTAGAGAGAGAGCTAGAGAGATTGTGTGTGTGTGTGTGTGTGTGTACAGTATGTGTGTGTGTGACGTGTGTGTGTGTGTACAGTATGTGTGTGTGTGTGTGTGTGTGTGTGTGTGTGTGTGTGTGTGTGTGTGTGTGTGTGTGTGTGTGTGTGTGTGTGTGTGTGTGTGTGAGAGTGAGGTCAGGGTCACTAGCGATAATGGTTCCAGCAGGGCTGTGTTTTGACCTTTGACCTCCAGACTTCTGGAATCTTTAAAACATCCTTCCCCCCCTCTCTCTGCTTTCCTTCTCTTCCCCTCTCTATTTGTCTCTCTCCCTCTCTGCCTCGCTATTTCTCCTTCTCTCTATCTCTCTCTCTCGTTCTGTCTCTCTCTCTCTCGTTCTGTCTCTCTCTCTCTCTCTCTCTCTCTCTCTCTCTCTCTCTCTCTCTCAATTCAATTAAACTCAAAGGGGCATTATTTACATACATAACATACATTTACATTACCAAAGCCAGTGTTAAAACAATCAAAACAATCAAAACATAAGCACTTAAACTCTATCTCTGTGTCATTCTCTGTTTCTCTGTCTGTCTCTCTCTCTTTCTCTGCCACACTGATCCAGATTTCTGTCCGTTTGTTTCTTGATTATTTTTCCAGACTAGTACTATCAGTTGGACAGGGCTGATGATGTGAGAGATACGTCAGCATCCGTTGCATTAGTAAAGTAAAGTTTACCATGACGTTAGCTAGGTTCTAATTAAAGACAATAATATGTGGTGTGTGTGTGTGTTTTCTGTCCAGCCTTGGTTAGTCTGGTTGTATTGTACGGAGCCGTCAACACCACATCTATCACACTCAATCCCTCCCTGTCCACACAGTCTGGAACCTTCATGTTGCCTGTGGTCCTTGGTCTTCAGCTTTGATCTGGAAACGTTTTAGTTTCATAAACCTGTCAAGCTTTTAGTTTAATAGACCTGTCAAGCTTTTAGTTTCATAGACCTCTGTCAAGCTTTTAGTTGCATAGACCTGTCAAGCTTTTAGTTTCATAGACCTGTCAAGCTTTTAGTTTCATAGACCTGTCAAGCTTTTAGTTTCATAGACCTGTCAAGCTTTTAGTTTCATAGACCTGTCAAGCTTTTAGTTTCATAGACCTGTCAAGCTTTTAGTTTCATAGACCTAGGGGTGGACGGTATGATCTAAAATTTATATCACGGTATAATTTGAAGCATAGACGGTAACGGTATATATCACGGTATCAGTGTTTCCGTTAGAATTTTTTTTTTGCCTGATAGGCAGGCTATATAAATAATGACATCCTCAAGACATGTAGATTTATAATATTTTAACTTAAAGCTAGGCTACTTTTGCGTATAAAGTCATTATATTCCAAATAAAATAAGTCCTGAGTCGAGACTCCGTGCTGCTCCCAACGAATCCAAATAGTATGCAACTGCAGAGCCGCAGAGTAGGGGCGCTTTCAGGTCCGGTCACAGGCCCGGCTCAACAGCGCCCCCCACCCAACGGCTGAATTGCCAATGGCTGAATTGGAGTATTGCACTGTGCAGGCACAGATGGGTGGGTTATGGTGGATTCTGCGGCTCTGCAGCTGCATATGCTTCTCGCAAAATCCAGCATCCAGCCCCGCTGCCCAGCCGTCAGAACACTACACATATCATAATGTTCACAGCAAACTGTAGTTGATCACCATGTATGTTTTATTAACGTAGAATAATTCATATAAGAAAAACGATAGGGAAATCAAATCTCTTACCTTTCTCCACTGGTTAAAAATGCCAGGAACTGAAATTGAAACTTGCTGTGCGCCGCGGTGATATGTGTTTATTATGAAATGACAATTGCGTGTTGACACGCCCACTGCGCGAATAACTTTTTCCAGTTTGCACATATCTATTATCTATGACTAATTCTATCTATTTTTAGGGGCAAATGCGAGTGAAATAGTCGCGCTGTGGTTACATGACGTCATTGCTATTTTAGAGCTGCTCTACTAGAGCCATATGAAATCCGCGTTCACGGAATCTCGGACGGAATCGCGGAATTAAGCAATAAAAATGGAATCAACTGCAAAACGTGGAATATTGCAGAATTTGGCCTAATCTGGACTGAAATTCCGTTTTTGGGTGGAACGTTGTGGTGCACACGCGACCGGGGAGGCGGGGACGCTATAGCGCGTTACACACAACACGGCAGTCTCCAAGCGTCTGGCTGCTTCAGTGTTACTGTTAACATCGTCAAGAAGCTAAGAAATTCTGCAATAAGCCCTCAATTCAGAGCAGAGCAGTATCCTAATGACTTTTATGCCTCCGGTGATAAGGTGTTTTGCTAATTCTGTCAACGTTCCCTGGACTGGACCCGCAAAAACACTTGCGACACTATTGTGATTAAATAGCTATAACGTTAGGACATGAGCTTCTTGCTAAATCTGGTGCACCCATCCATTTGTTTAATGCAGACGATTGTCATTATACACTGCCTTTATAATCTAAATAAACTTAAATAGCTATGAAACGTTACAGTACATAGGACTATAGATGGAAATGATAGCTTCTTGCTAAATCTGGTGCACTCATCCATTTGTTTAATGCAAACGATTGTCATTATACACTGCCCTTTATAATCTAAATAAACTTAAATAGCTATGAAACGTTACAGTACATAGGACTATAGATGGAAATGATAGCTTCTTGCTAATTCTAGTGCACCCATTCATTTGTTTAATGCAAACGATTGTCATTATACACTGTCCTTTATAAACGAAATAAACTAAACTAAAGGTGCCTAAATGATGCATTACTATATTTCATCACAATATAATAGATAGGCTAATATTGTCATTGTGATAATGTCAGTAGTAGCTAGCTGTATCTATTGTTTACACTTGAAATGTGTATTTTTATTTTGTCACAATATTAATTGAAAAATATTGTGTAAAATTTAACTGTATTTCTGAGTTGCAGCACTTAAAAACATTAAATGGACTGTTATATCTTATTCAATTGTGGACATTTATTCATTCCCACTTATTAGACACTATTTCTGATGGTAAAATGAGCATAAAAAGCAAAATACAGAATTCTGAAATATTAAAACGGAAAAAACGGAATTTGGGAAAAAATTAAATGGAATTTGGAAAATAATAAAACGGATTTCATATGGCTCTATGCTCTACCGGTTACAAGGTATAGTCAAAATCCATACCGTAGAGCAAATTCATACCGTAAATACCGTATACCGTTTATACCGTCCACCCCTACATAGACCTGTCAAGCTTTTAGTTTCATAGACCTGTCAAGCTTTTAGTTCCATAGACCTGTCAAGCTTTTAGTTTCATAGACCTGTCAAGCTTTTAGTTTCATAGACCTGTCAAGCTTTTAGTTTCATAGACCTGTCAAGCTTTTAGTTTCATAGACCTGTCAAGCTTTTAGTTTCATAGAACTGTCAAGCTTTTAGTTTCATAGAACTGTCAAGCTTTTAGTTTCATAAACCTGTCAAGCTTTTAGTTTCATAGACCTGTCAAGCTTTTAGTTTCATAGACCTGTCAAACTTTTAGTTTCATAGACCTGTCAAGCTTTTAGTTTCATAGACCTGTCAATCTTTTAGTTTCATAGACCTGTCAAGCTTTTAGTTTCATAGACCTGTCAAGCTTTTAGTTTCATAGACCTGTCAAGCTTTTAGTTTCATAGACCTGTCAAGCTTTTAGTTTCATAGAACTGTCAAGCTTTTAGTTTCATAGAACTGTCAAGCTTTTAGTTTCATAAACCTGTCAAGCTTTTAGTTTCATAGACCTGTCAAGCTTTTAGTTTCATAGACCTGTCAAGCTTTTAGCTTCATAGACCTGTCAAGCTTTTAGTTTCATAGACCTGTCAAACTTTTAGTTTCATAGACCTGTCAAGCTTTTAGTTTCATAGACCTGTCAAGCTTTTAGTTTCATAGACCTGTCAAGCTTTTAGTTTCATAGACCTGTCAAGCTTTTAGTTTCATAGAACTGTCAAGGTTTTAGTTTCATAGACCTGTCAAGCTTGGGGGACATCTTGGTTAATGTGACCAGGCAACTGGAATGAAAAAAATGAATACATAAGAATTACCGTTAGGTTATGACTATAACCAAGTTCTGTTAGTATAGCGACGCTCGGCATCGCTCTCTGCACTATCTCGCATATGTGCACGCGCACTGAATAAAGACCACAATGTACCTTTAATCCCAATATTTGTCTGACCACACCCCTATCAGCTTACCCATATAAGCAGGGGTGGGGCCACCCACTCGCCTCCTTCCCAAGCTTTCGCCACAAGGCGAGGTCAAAGGCTGCAGCGGCGTCGGATGCCGAGCGTCGCTATACTAACAGAACTTGGTTATAGTCATAACCTAACGTTCTGTATCGTATCGCTCTCGCTCGGCATCGCTCTCTGCACAAGGGAGGCCGAGCGAGAGCCAACGGCCGACAAATACACCCCGCTGACAGCCCCCCACAAACCATCAGAACAGGGAGGGCCGAGCCCCCCCGACCCACCCTAATGGCGGGCACCCCCCCTATTAGGGGCTTCACGAGAGGGCGACGGACCCGACCGTGCGAAGAGGCACTCAAGCAACTCAACGCACAGGGTGAGCAGACCGTGGCTTGACCCCACGACTACACACACGCACAACCCGCATGCCACCCGGGAACGAACGGAGGAACAACCTCGTTACTGCCCCCAGAATCACGGGGTCAAGGGCAAACCCAACCCTGTGGCAAGGCCGTAGCAGCGGAGCACGAAGGAAGACCCAGACCCACCAAAAGGACTGGACTCCCTAGAATGGGGGCCCGGAGAAGTCCATGATGCCAGCATCAAGACCCCACCAGGTGGGCACGTAGTACCCCGCCCCCCACATCGCCAGCGTATTCGGACAAAGGCCCCTCAGTTACTGCACCTGGTATTCCCAAGCGGTATCCCAACCAAGTACTAACCAGGCCAGAACCTGCTTAGCTTCCGAGATCGGACGAGATCGGGCGTGTTCAGGTCGGTATGGCCGTAAGCCGAGCGGGCCCTGTCCCCCCAATAGTACACCGCCTGGCACACTGACCCTGCAGAACAGGCAGTCAGCATGGCCGTAAGCACACAAAAAAGGTTAACCAACGGAAGCAGGCAGCGCACCGGGGAAAAACCAGGCAACAGGCTGTTAACCCTAGCCTGGAGACTGCGGACGAGACAGGCGCCAGAGGGGACAGCTGAACACAGCTGCCCCGGTGGAAGGGGCGTATGCTGGCGTTGTTGCATGACCAAGCCTCCATTTAAAAACCCCCACCCAGAGGGGTTGAGGCAGAGAAGGCTGACACGATTGGCAGACGTCATGAACGTGCAGGGGCACCCTCAACCGGGTAACCCGGGAGTTGACACTGCTCCAACACACCAGGGAATCAACCACCTTGGTGTTACCCAATGCGGTGGTTGTTCCTATAACCCCTCAAGAAAAAAACTCCAAAACACACCTGCGGGCATACACCGGCTATACCGCAGTACAAGTGTCTCAGTTTCCAAAAAAGGGTTAACCCAGGCCTACGGGTCGACGAACATTACCTCGGACCGGGCCTGGCGATACGGGAAGCACAGGGTCACCAGAGGAGGCCAAAGACCACCCCCAACAGGCCCCTCTTCGCCATGCGTGAGAGAGGAGCGAAAAATAATGGAGAACCAGCCCCTAAGCACACCGTACTTGGTATTCCCAGGCGGTCTCCCAACCAAGTACTAACCAGGACCAACCTGTGTAGCGGCCGAGATCCGACGAGATCGAGCGTGTACAGGTTGGCACGGCCGTAAGCCATTACGACAGTGCTGAGTAAAAACGTACCCAACCAGGGTCTCCATAGCGCTTAACCCTGTGACACCCGGACCGACCTGGCATTTTTCCCCCTGAAAAAAGCCCAAGTCCCTCAGGGTACCAGAACAGCAGATCTGCATCCCCGGCGGACAACGGGTTCAACTGATCCGGTCCAGCGTGACCAGAACCAGTCCCGTGCCCTAACCACGCCGACATGCCAACTCCAGGAGAAAGGGCAGATATGCGTGTCGATCTTAACATGAAAAAGAAGGCGCCACCCAGACGTTCGGCCGAACCGCGCCTGGTGGCCCACCCCAAGGGCGTGAGACCCCTCTACATATGTTCAGATCCATTCCGTCATCATCCCCCAGACATGAACGAGAATCCGTCGAAAAACCAACCCAGGTCGAGGGATTTGGTCGTCGGAAGAGGAAAAACCCCCATCTCAGTTGCTTTATAAAAACGCCGTTTCAACCACAAGCAACCAAGGCGTGCCAGTCAGTCGCCTGTTTACAGCGAGCTAGCACTATACGTGCGTCGGGACACACCCCCATCAATGAACAGGCTATTTAGACCTGTCATTGAATCCCCAAGGCGCCCAGGGGAACGACAAGAGGGGTGTGACACTCCCTAACTCCAAAACTTTTTGAATAGAAAAGAAGGAAGCATCAACAGTATGTATCCCAGTCTACACAGCCGGGGGTAAAAAATGTTCACATTTTTACATCCCACCACCCTCCCATAGGAAGGAGACGGGGATCCCCAGAGAGACTTCCCACGCGAGCTGTACAGATTGAAAAGAATATATTGCACCTTGAGCCATGTAAAAAATTGGTTTTAGGGCTCTCCGGGGAAGAGGCACTGAACCCATACACACTCAATAATCGAATTGAAACGAATACATATACAATAGAATAGGACCCTTCTAGAGGGTCCACTCACGTTGACAATCTGAGGAGGAAGGCTCTGTACTCTGATGGAGGCTCCCTCACATGGAAGAAGGAGTCCGAACTCACAGAAGGCCCGAATAGGCGCTTGGTGAGGAGGAGCCCTGACCACCCCCCTGAAACAGATCCATCACATGGACCTGAACAGCACACGGAAGTCCTACCAACAGAGACGCGCACGGTGACGTACTCTATGGCGGGGGAATTCCTGCGGTGCACACGCCCAATATACCAGGCCGTGGGACCAGGAAACCCCCCCCCCCCCCCCCCGTAACGTGCCGAACCGCCACGTGACGGGAACCTTGAAGGACAGGGGGTGTACCCCTGACCGACAGAAACAAGGGGGAGAGGAAAGGTTACCAGTTCACCCCTTTACGACCCCACACCCATGATACGATGTAATGACAAAAAGAGAATATGACACAGTCATAGTCAGCTCTATGAAGCGTTTGACAGCTCCACACAGCGCATGAGCTAACCTGCCATCTGATTTTTACTAAGGAAAAAACACAGAATAGAGAGGGCTCTAAGAGCCCCGGTCCAACATACACATGTGCTTCTGTGGCCAGTCCAACCCAGTTGTAGGTCACATGACACACACAACCCATCATCACCTACAAAAAATGGCAAAAACACTCAACAGAGGAACGCCGTTTTTCACAATGAGAGAATACATCATTCTCGATTAGTATCGGCCACAGGCCTTGCTAAGCACACACGACAGCGACCAACCATCTTTTCTTTTAGGAAAATAAAGTTTCTCCAGCAGTTTTAGCACAACCTCAGCAATCAAGCTAAGAGTTACATCGCATCCCTACCACACAAAAGACACAATTAGTGCACAAACATGTCTGATAGGAGGATGAAAAAGTCCCCAGGGAACCGGGGGGAAACACAATCCTCTTATTTTACCCTCAATACGGCCAGTTAAAACAGGAAAACCTGTTAATATGTGAACACACTGTTCATTGTCATCACAGGCTGAGAAAAGAACATTCTTTTACTCACTTGTCACTAAGCATAGCTTCATAGGTTAGTTACCTTAGTTGTGAGTACACGGTACATAACAACACACATGATGTTACTCACACAACAACCAGATCATTATCACATCTGTAACAACAACCCGATTTGCACGGAGAAGCTAACTGCCAGTGACAAAAACAGCTCACACATAACCCGCGTCGTACCCTAAATGCACTGCAGCAACACACGTTTTGGGAAAAACATCGTTATTCACAATACATTTAGAAAAGTAAAACCAGAAGACGTGTTATAAGGTCTGGTCAAACCTGTTCCTACCCGGAACGTAGATCAGCGAAGTGCAGTCACAGACACCGTAGGAACACAGCCGCTCCTGTGTTGTTCGAACTGGGCAGCGTCGCCGCTCCAACCCGCACTACAGTCCTCTCTGTTGATGCAACCTTGCCGTCCCGGCTCAGGGCAGGGTCGACGAAACATCCCCTGTCAAGGATGACGTCGTAGTCAAGAGTGTAAAACATGTTAAAATCAAAGCACGTTCAACAGAATAGCATCAAGCTAACGGCCGCTCCAACCGTTCGGGCGCTACTGCTCCTGCTCGCGAGACGCCGAGCTAACGGCGCACGCGACCAGAAGCAAGCTCACAGCGGCGCGCGAGAAGCCAAAGCTACCCCGCGCCAGGCCATGGCCTATAGCAGCAAGCTAACGTTACCTAGCGATCACGCCATGCTAGCACCGCAGCTAACAGCTGACTGGCTAACAGTAGGCCCAACCTAAGCAGGCCATGCAGCGATCCAGCAGGCTAACGCAGCAGTTAACAGCTGACTGGCTAACCGCAAGCTATGAACATGTAAACAATGACATAACACTCACCCAGACAGGCCGCCGTTCTGAACCTCTCCTCACTTTTTAAGAGAAAAGAGAAAACAAGATGTCAACACCGCTTCACAACGGTGATTTTACCAACACCCGACGGAATCAGCACAATACCAAACTGGTCTGTGTAGCTGACTTGAACATGGATCTGCCGCTATCGCACATCCATGCACATATCCCCTCGTGAAGGAATACTCTCATTTGGATATGAAAGATGGGGCCTTAACACGGTGACAGAGAGAATCCACTCGTCCAGAACACACAGGGATCACCAGTGTTAATGGTCGCGGCCCACTAGTTAAAACTATAATGGTCTTCAGACCAAGGCCTTCTGTCGCCTAGGTGGCTGAACAAAGGACCCTAGCCTGGGGCCGGTTTCCATAAACATTGTCAAGTAGCCCCCATAGCACTAACAGACAAGTGGAGCCTGCCAGCAAAACACTACTCACCCAACCTGGAACGCACCGCTTCTCACAACAGCGGCATGTCCGACAGTTCAGCTGTGGCCTGACAGGTTTCACCCCAACAAACACAGCAAGGAACTGCAGTTGAGAAGCATGCAGCGGTGTGCTCCCAATACGAAAACCGGTGGAGGATTTTTAGAATGATCAACATCTTCCAGACACTCCAGTACGAAGACAATATCGCCGTATTTTCTCGAAAATAGTGAGAGAGAAAATAAAGATATGATGTCAACGTATCCTTGTTTCCCAAAGCTGCTCCTAATCCTTTCCATCATGGTGTCAAGTGTGGGGATCTACCGAGGCACTTCTTCCTTGTGGTGAAAGCGAGAAGGAGGCGAGTGGGTGGCCCCACCCCTGCTTATATGGGTAAGCTGATAGGGGTGTGGTCAGACGAATATTGGGATTAAAGGTACATTGTGGTCTTTATTCAGTGCGCGTGCACATATGCGAGATAGTGCAGAGAGCGATGCCGAGCGAGAGCGATACGATACAGAACTACAGTATATGTACTGTATATATAAATGTGGCGGGTAACAACATGTCATGTAGTCAAGACTGTTGAGACAACCTCCACAGTGATGTCTCTAAATGAGGACCAGACACTAGAGCCAGTATTTTAATAAGCAACACTACTGTTTCCTGACGGCAAGGTTCTCTGGGAGAAAGCAACAGATTTTCCCGGAGAGGAACCCAGCCTGCATCTTCACTGAGGACGCTTTACTGCTCTGTATATTGTTTTAAAGACAGAAAGAGGAAGAGAGAGTGAGAGGGAGAGAGAGAGAGGGTGATAAAGATGAAAGGAAGTAAGACTATTGTTATTTGAGCTGCCAGTTATTAGGTCTGCCAGCTTTTATACAACTGAAAAACATTACTCAGCACAACTGACAAACTATAGATCAAATCTCTTTCTTTCTCCCCCCCCCCTCTCTCTCTCTCTCTCTCTCTCTCTCTCTCTCTCTCTCTCTCTCTCTCTCTCTCTCTCTGTCTCTCTCTCTCTTTCTCTCTCTCTCTCTCTCTCTCTCTCTCTCTCTCTCTCTCTCTCTCTCTCTCTCTCTCTCTCTCTCTCTCTCTCTCTCTCCCTCTATCTCTCTCTTTCTCTCTCTCTCTCTCTCTCTCTCTCTCTCTCTCTCTCTCTCTCTCTCTCTCTCTCTCTCTCTCTCTCTCTCTCTCTCTCTCTCTCTCTCTCAGTAATACTGTACTCTGTTTTTACAAGGGCACACTACACAGGAAATCACCACTGCTCTCTAACAATAGGACTCATGAGTGTGCATCTGTGTGTGTGTGCGTGTGCGTGTCAGGGCTGTACGCTAAGCTTTTTCACTAGGGGCACACTTGCCCCTAAATGAGAAATTTAGGGGCAAAGAATATTTTTTAGGGGCACATTTTTAAATAACAATGTTACCATTATTAAAAAAATATGTTCCTCCTGCCTCATTACTGTGGTCCTTTTATTTAACATTTAAGTGCGTTTGTTTTCAGGTTTGTATCTTTTATAATGAACCAACTGAGAAAGTGTGTAAATCACTAATAGAACAAAAACAACAAACTGTGTGTGTGTGTGTGTGTGTGTGTGTGTGTGTGTGTGTGTGTGTGTGCACGCTTGTGTAGTGCTCCTTGAATGAGATCACCATTGCATTAATCAGGAGGACAAGAAACTCTGCATACATTTGTTTCACAATGAAAAGTGCTTTAGAAATCAAATGAATTATTATTATTGTAAATAACCCCATGAAAGGTTTATTATTTTTATGGGTAATTACCTGCTTCATATTTGTGATGTTACTGGTTTCAGTGTGTGCCTAAAGTGATCAATGTGTTGGGCCGTTTATAGAGATATATGCCAATTAATGTTTATGTATATCCGGGAGACCGGGACTTTTTTTTATAAGAATTGAGAGGCATTTGTATATGTTACCTTTATTTTGAAATCCGTGTTGCGACGCAACCTTATTTACATTTGCGCTTTTGACAGTGAAATGTTCAGTCCAACTTAGCTCGAAGGAAAGACTCTAATCAAAAAGGTTTAATTGACCCATATGAGGCTCTTACGGTAGGACTTTGATTGTTTATAGAAGTGGAATGTAATACTATGCAAAACGAGCAATAAACAGTGATTTTACCAGCAGTATAGTTGCAAGCCACTTTCATTTCATATACGGGGAACCGTGACAATTATTAGTATTATCTTATTTGCATATTGTCTCATTATTAGATAGATAGATAGGTTGATCGGGGACAGTATTTCACGTCCTAATAGTGGGCTACTACTACTCACCTAATGCATGGCTGAACCTGAATGTTAGAAGTGTCCGTGTCCCCGTCAATCAATCATCACATCATCACGTCAATCATCATCATCTTATCATCTCTCCACATCGGACGTGGTTGTCATAAGATGGACTGATATCCACTCCGTTCTTCTTGCAGAGTTTCAAGTTTCAAGTTTCTTTATTAGTTGACATGCAAAGATACAGAATACCTTCACATGGAATGCTTTTTTCTGTTATGCTCCTATGAGGATCATAGGACGCTTGGATCATACACATACAGCTCATTACAGTAATATTCCACAAGTATTACATTTTAGATAGTAATAATGGTACAGAGCCTTGAGACAAACATATGCATATTCACCACCGCAAACAGACTGGCAGCCGTCATAGGCAGCGCCATTGAGCAAAATTAGCGCCTTAAACTTATTGAAAGGAAGATGCCACATTCAGTTTCGATTTGATTGTTTGCTAGGAATTATGGGATTTGGTGTTGGATGTATAGACTCTACGCAGACGGGACATGGTCTTTAATCGCACGATAGACTACAACTACCAAGTGGCCCAGATTCACTCCACACGCAAATATTCTTTCTACACTGTTGCCGACAGATTCTTTCATAGCACCACAACATTGTGTCACACTGTACAGTACAGCCCTGGTTGTAGGCTAATGTTTTACTATTTTTTTTATCCAATTTGTATGGATTAATTTAGGAGTGAAATGCAAATGAAGGGTTGAAATCACTACTCGCAAGCTTGCCCCCAGATATTATTTTCCACTCGCACCGGCCAAATTAGGGGGCAATTTGCGTTCATCTCGTCGCAGTGTACATCCCTGTCTGTGTGTGTGTGTGTGTGTGTGTGTGTGTGTGTGTGTGTGTGTGTGTGTGACGTATGTGTGTGTGTGTGTGTGTGACATGTGTGTGTGTGCATCTGTGTGTGTGTGATGTGTGTGTGTGTGTGTGTGTGTGTGTGTGTGTGTGTGTGTGCATCTGTGTATGTGTGTGTGTGTGTGACGTGTGTGTGTGTGACGTGTGTGTGTGTGTGTGTGTGTGTGTGTGTGTATGTGTGTGTGATTACCTCGTTTACGTGAAAACTCAGGACAATTTCAAGACTCCACACCCATGACACACTATTGTGAATTGGGAAAATCATTAGTATCTATTGGTCAGTTCACCACACTTCACCACAATCTGCAGTTGTTTTTTGGTTATTTTAAATGTTTAATTGATTTAATTTAATTATATTTACATTGGTTTATTTCTTTGTATTTCTCAACGTTATTGTAAATGAGAGCCTGCTCTCAATTGTCCTTAAATTAGAGATTATGAATGAATGAAGTGTGATAGTTAGGGTTAGTTTAGGGTTAGTTTAAGGTTAAAGGGAAATTACACTATTTTCACACCTGGACCCTATTCTTCCACCATGCAGGGTCTAAATGAATAATAGGGACCAATGTTTGTAATTGTTCCAGTATTTAGGGAGATCACTTCAGCCAGCAGCCACACAACAGGCTGCAATGTAATCACAACATACTCACAACATACTCGCCCTTAAAGAGCACCTACGGGAGGCTGCAATTCGAAACTGGCCACCGTAAATGCCCAAAACCCCCACCACCTCCTAATAGACAGTCTCCTCCCCACCGCATGTATATATTCCCTCCCCGCCGTATGTATATTCCCCTCCCACCCACCCACCCCCTCCTAATGTACAGTCCCCTCCCCATCATATGTATATACTCTGTCAGGATCTAGGGGTAACAGTACTGTATATTTGAATACCGCCTATGTCACAAATGTATCAGTACTAAATACCTATATGTCCCTATGCCATAAATGTCATGTATGTTATGTATGTCATAAATGTCTATATGAATTGAAAATGGGGGACCCTGATGGAAACAAGACAAACGTCTTTCTCAGGTCTGCATCCCCTTAACAATTGTATGTATTGAGCCGTACTGTATTGTACCCATTCTGCAATCTGTTAAATAAAGTTTTCATTCATTCATTCATTCATTCATTCATTCATTCACTCACAACATACTCACAACGTAATCACAATGTAATCACAATGTAATCACAACATAATCACAACATACTCACAACGTAATCACAATGTAATCACAATGTAATCACAACATAATCACAATGTAATCACAATGTAATCACAATGTAATCACAACGTACTCACAATGTAATCACAATGTAATCACAATGTAATCACAATGTAATCACAACTTACTCACAACGTAATCACAATGTAATCACAATGTAATCACAATGTAATCACAACATAATCACAATGTAGTCACAACGTAATCACAACGTAATCACAATGTAGTCACAATGTAATCACAGCGTAATCACAACATAATCACAACGTAATCACAATGTAATCACAATGTAATCACAACGTACTCACAATGTAATCACAATGTAATCACAATGTAATCACAATGTAATCACAACTTACTCACAACGTAATCACAATGTAATCACAATGTAATCACAATGTAATCACAACATAATCACAATGTAGTCACAACGTAATCACAACGTAATCACAATGTAGTCACAATGTAATCACAGCGTAATCACAACATAATCACAACGTAATCACAACGTAATCACAATGTAATCACAACGTTGTCACAACGTAATCACAATGTAGTCACAACGTTGTCACAACGTAATCACAATGTTGTCACAATGTAATCACAATGTAATCACAATGTAGTCACAACGTAATCACAATGTTGTCACAATGTAATCACAATGTAATCACAATGTAGTCACAACGTAATCACAATGTAGTCACAACGTTGTCACAACGTAATCACAATGTTGTCACAATGTAATCACAATGTAATCACAATGTAGTCACAACGTAATCACAATGTTGTCACAATGTAATCACAATGTAATCACAATGTAGTCACAACGTAATCACAATGTAGTCACAACGTTGTCACAACGTAATCACAATGTTGTCACAATGTAATCACAATGTAATCACAATGTTGTCACAATGTAATCACAATGTTGTCACAACGTAATCACAATGTAATCACAATGTAATCACAACGTTGTCACAACGTAATCATAATGTTGTCACAATGTTGTCACAATGTAATCACAATGTAGTCACAACATAATCACAATGTAATCACAATGTAATCACAACGTTGTCACAACGTAATCACAATGTTGTCACAATGTTGTCACAATGTAATCACAATGTTGTCACAACGTAATCACAATGTTGTCACAATGTTGTCACAATGTAATCACAATGTTGTCACAACGTAATCACAATGTAATCACAATGTAATCACAACGTTGTCACAACGTAATCACAATGTTGTCACAATGTTGTCACAATGTAATCACAATGTTGTCACAACGTAATCACAATGTAATCACAATGTTGTCACAACGTAATCACAATGTAATCACAATGTTGTCACAAACACAATGTTGTCACAATGCGCAATAATCCGTGCCAACGTGCAGGGCCGGACTGGGGAAATAATTCATACCGGGAGATATAGCGCGCATTATAGCCCCAATCAGGCCACCTTTTAAGCGGGGGGTCTGGGGGTCCCCCACAGGATTTTTTTTGTTACAAAGACTTAATTTCCTGCATTCTGGTGAATTTTAGTGCATGTGAATCACAAACTAATGAGCCAACAATTGCTTAGTACAATGTACTGTTATGGACCTCAAATAAAACTGTTGTGGCACTAGCAATGCTACTCTCTCCACCTTCAAAAAGAACATATTTTTCTATTTACTATTATAATACAGTTAACCACTCTCTCCTGTAAGGGCCTTTCTTTTTCTTTGTTTTATCCCTCTCTCCTCCACCCTTTCTCTTTCTTCCACTGTCCATCTTGACATCAACGTTAATTGACTTTCGCTCTACTGTATCTCTCCCGACTCGAGTCCCTCACTACCTGGCTCACTGCCTGGCTGTTATTCTGCATCTGAGTGCCGTCTGCCATTCCATTCGCCGCCTCCGCTGTCAATCAGTTGTATCGCCTGGTCCCGCCTCCACCAATCACAAGCGGCAGCACGGCTCCATTGTGTGTGTGTGATCCGAGGGAGAGAGTCAGATAGTTCTCCAACTCTGTCGCAGACAGTGAAATCCTGGTTGTTCCCTACCCACCTATGTTATCTAACTATCGCGCCGCGCCGCCGCCACAACTAGAAACAATGGCCTGGCAAAAAATAATAATAATAATAAAAAAAGATTTTTTTTTTTTTATATAATTTTTTTTTAAATCTGTGCAGGCCAGGCCACCGGGAAAACTCCCGGTGCTCCCGATGGCCAGTCCGGGCCTGCCAACGTGCATCCACTAAAAGAGTATTTTGTTGCAACTGAAGGCTCAGACTGTAGACTAGACTAGACAACATGATCCCTACAGAGAGAGACCTTTATGTTTATCCATTCCACTATTTGTGGTCAGGGGTGTCTTTTCTGATGTTTACAAAAATATGTTGCAAAGGGGAAATAAATCTATAAAGATATTTTATAATCAGTCATAACATAATATTTTGTACATAATGTTACTACTGGCTTATTGAGTGATTGTTCTTGCCTTTATGCTGCCAAGCTTTCGTGTACACGTACCAATGCCAGGTCAACACAATAAGTTTAGCTAATAACATTACCTCCACTTAAAAAAGCTACAGACCCAGTGGTCTGCAAGACGCAGTGTCTTCATCCATTTGTAGCGTAACTAGTCCCACTTTCAACGTGTCCCTGTCCAACAAAGGCAGTCTATGATGTCCCTGTCCCACAAAGTATGATGTCCCTGTCCCACAAAGTATGATGTCCCTGTCCCACAAAGTATGATGTCCCTGTCCCACAAAGTATGATGTCCCTGTCCAACAAAGTATGATGTCCCTGTCCCACAAAGTATGATGTCCCTGTCCCACAAAGTATGATGTCCCTGTCCCACAAAGTATGATGTTCCTGTCCCACAAAGTATGATGTCCCTGTAAAGTATGATGTCCCTGTCCAACAAAGTATGATGTCCCTGTCCCACAAAGTATGATGTCCCTGTAAAGTATGATGTCCCTGTCCCACAAAGTATGATGTCCCTGTCCCACAAAGTATGATGTCCCTGTAAAGTATGATGTCCCTGTCCCACAAAGTATGATGTCCCTGTCCCACAAAGTATGATGTCCCTGTAAAGTATGATGTCCCTGTCCCACAAAGTATGATGTCCCTGTCCCACAAAGTACGATGTCCCTGTAAAGTACGATGTCCCTGTAAAGTACGATGTCCCTGTCCCACAAAGTATGATGTCCCTGTCCCACAAAGTATGATGTCCCTGTCCCACAAAGTACGATGTCCCTGTAAAGTACGATGTCCCTGTAAAGTACGATGTCCCTGTCCAACAAAGTATGATGTCCCACAAAGTATGATGTCCCTGTCCCACAAAGTATGATGTCCCACAAAGTACGATGTCCCTGTCCCACAAAGTATGATGTCCCTGTCCCACAAAGTACGATGTCCCTGTAAAGTATGATGTCCCTGTAAAGTATGATGTCCCTGTCCCACAAAGTATGATGTCCCTGTCCCACAAAGTACGATGTCCCTGTCCCACAAAGTATGATGTCCCTGTCCCACAAAGTACGATGTCCCTGTCCCACAAAGTATGATGTCCCACAAAGTACGATGTCCCTGTAAAGTATGATGTCCCTGTCCCACAAAGTACGATGTCCCTGTAAAGTATGATGTCCCTGTCCCACAAAGTACGATGTCCCTGTAAAGTACGATGTCCCTGTCCCACAAAGTATTATGTCCCTGTCCCACAAAGTATTATGTCCCTGTCCCACAAAGTACGATGTCCCTGTAAAGTATGATGTCCCTGTCCCACAAAGTATGATGTCCCTGTCCAACAAAGTATGATGTCCCTGTAAAGTATGATGTCCCTGTCCCACAAAGTATGATGTCCCTGTCCAACAAAGTATGATGTCCCTGTCCCACAAAGTATGATGTCCCTGTCCCACAAAGTATGATGTCCCTGTAAAGTATGATGTCCCTGTCCCACAAAGTATGATGTCCCTGTCCAACAAAGTATGATGTCCCTGTAAAGTATGATGTCCCTGTCCCACAAAGTATGATGTCCCTGTCCCACAAAGTATGATGTCCCTGTAAAGTATGATGTCCCTGTCCCACAAAGTATGATGTCCCTGTCCCACAAAGTATGATGTCCCTGTAAAGTATGATGTCCCTGTCCCACAAAGTATGATGTCCCTGTCCCACAAAGTACGATGTCCCTGTAAAGTACGATGTCCCTGTAAAGTACGATGTCCCTGTCCCACAAAGTATGATGTCCCTGTCCAACAAAGTATGATGTCCCTGTCCCACAAAGTACGATGTCCCTGTAAAGTACGATGTCCCTGTCCAACAAAGTATGATGTCCCACAAAGTATGATGTCCCTGTCCCACAAAGTATGATGTCCCACAAAGTACGATGTCCCTGTCCCACAAAGTATGATGTCCCTGTCCCACAAAGTACGATGTCCCTGTAAAGTATGATGTCCCTGTAAAGTATGATGTCCCTGTCCCACAAAGTATGATGTCCCTGTCCCACAAAGTACGATATCCCTGTCCCACAAAGTATGATGTCCCTGTCCCACAAAGTACGATGTCCCTGTCCCACAAAGTATGATGTCCCACAAAGTACGATGTCCCTGTAAAGTATGATGTCCCTGTCCCACAAAGTACGATGTCCCTGTAAAGTATGATGTCCCTGTCCCACAAAGTACAATGTCCCTGTAAAGTACGATGTCCCTGTCCCACAAAGTATTATGTCCCTGTCCCACAAAGTATTATGTCCCTGTCCCACAAAGTACGATGTCCCTGTAAAGTATGATGTCCCTGTCCCACAAAGTACGATGTCCCTGTAAAGTATGATGTCCCTGTCCCACAAAGTACGATGTCCCTGTAAAGTACGATGTCCCTGTAAAGTACGATGTCCCTGTCCCACAAAGTATGATGTCCCTGTCCCACAAAGTATGATGTCCCTGTCCCAAAAAGTACGATGTCCCTGTAAAGTATGATGTCCCTGTCCAACAAAGTATGATGTCCCACAAAGTATGATGTCCCTGTCCCACAAAGTATGATGTCCCACAAAGTACGATGTCCCTGTCCCACAAAGTATGATGTCCCTGTAAAGTATGATGTCCCTGTCCCACAAAGTACGATGTCCCTGTAAAGTATGATGTCCCTGTCCCACAAAGTATGATGTCCCTGTCCCACAAAGTATGATGTCCCACAAAGTACGATGTCCCTGTCCCACACAGTATGATGTCCCACAAAGTACGATGTCCCTGTCCCACAAAGTATGATGTCCCACAAAGTACGATGTCCCTGTCCCACAAAGTATGATGTCCCTGTAAAGTATGATGTCCCTGTCCCACAAAGTACGATGTCCCTGTAAAGTATGATGTCCCTGTCCCACAAAGTATGATGTCCCTGTCCCACAAAGTACGATGTCCCTGTCCCACAAAGTACGATGTCCCACAAAGTATGATGTCCCTGTCCCACGAAGTACGATGTCCCTGTAAAGTATGATGTCCCTGTCCCACAAAGTACGATGTCCCTGTAAAGTATGATGTCCCTGTAAAGTATGATGTCCCTGTCCCACAAAGTACGATGTCCCTGTCCCACAAAGTATGATGTCCCTGTCCCACAAAGTATGATGTCCCACAAAGTATGATGTCCCTGTCCCACAAAGTACGATGTCCCTGTCCCACAAAGTACGATGTCCCTGTCCCACAAAGTATGATGTCCCACAAAGTACGATGTCCCTGTCCCACAAAGTATGATGTCCCTGTCCCACAAAGTATGATGTCCCTGTCCCACAAAGTACGATGTCCCTGTCCCACAAAGTACGATGTCCCTGTCCCACAAAGTATGATGTCCCTGTCCCACAAAGTACGATGTCCCTGTCCCACAAAGTACGATGTCCCTGTCCCACAAAGTATGATGTCCCACAAAGTACGATGTCCCTGTCCCACAAAGTATGATGTCCCTGTCCCACAAAGTATGATGTCCCTGTCCCACAAAGTATGATGTCCCTGTCCCACAAAGTACGATGTCCCTGTCCCACAAAGTACGATGTCCCTGTCCCACAAAGTACGATGTCCCACAGAGTACAATGTCCCTGTCCCACAAAGTATGATGTCCCTGTCCCACAAAGTATGATGTCCCACAAAGTACGATGTCCCTGTCCCACAAAGTACGATGTCCCACAAAGTATGATGTCCCTGTCAAGTATGATGTCCCTGTCCCACAAAGTATGATGTCCCTGTCCCACAAAGTACGATGTCCCACAAAGTATGATGTCCCTGTCCCACAAAGTACGATGTCCCACAAAGTATGATGTCCCTGTCCCACAAAGTACGATGTCCCTGTAAAGTATGATGTCCCTGTCCCACGAAGTATGATGTCCCTGTCCCACAAAGTACGATGTCCCTGTCCCACAAAGTACGATGTCCCACAAAGTATGATGTCCCTGTCCCACGAAGTACGATGTCCCTGTAAAGTATGATGTCCCTGTCCCACAAAGTACGATGTCCCTGTAAAGTATGATGTCCCTGTAAAGTATGATGTCCCTGTCCCACAAAGTACGATGTCCCTGTCCCACAAAGTATGATGTCCCTGTCCCACAAAGTATGATGTCCCACAAAGTATGATGTCCCTGTCCCACAAAGTACGATGTCCCTGTCCCACAAAGTACGATGTCCCTGTCCCACAAAGTATGATGTCCCACAAAGTACGATGTCCCTGTCCCACAAAGTATGATGTCCCTGTCCCACAAAGTACGATGTCCCTGTCCCACAAAGTACGATGTCCCTGTCCCACAAAGTATGATGTCCCTGTCCCACAAAGTACGATGTCCCTGTCCCACAAAGTACGATGTCCCTGTCCCACAAAGTATGATGTCCCACAAAGTACGATGTCCCTGTCCCACAAAGTATGATGTCCCTGTCCCACAAAGTATGATGTCCCTGTCCCACAAAGTATGATGTCCCTGTCCCACAAAGTACGATGTCCCTGTCCCACAAAGTACGATGTCCCTGTCCCACAAAGTACGATGTCCCACAAAGTACGATGTCCCTGTCCCACAAAGTATGATGTCCCTGTCCCACAAAGTATGATGTCCCACAAAGTACGATGTCCCTGTCCCACAAAGTACGATGTCCCACAAAGTATGATGTCCCTGTCCCACAAAGTATGATGTCCCTGTCCCACAAAGTATGATGTCCCTGTCCCACAAAGTACGATGTCCCACAAAGTATGATGTCCCTGTCCCACAAAGTACGATGTCCCACAAAGTATGATGTCCCTGTCCCACAAAGTACGATGTCCCTGTAAAGTATGATGTCCCTGTCCCACAAAGTACGATGTCCCTGTAAAGTATGATGTCCCTGTAAAGTATGATGTCCCTGTCCCACAAAGTACGATGTCCCTGTCCCACAAAGTATGATGTCCCTGTCCCACAAAGTATGATGTCCCACAAAGTATGATGTCCCTGTCCCACAAAGTACGATGTCCCTGTCCCACAAAGTACGATGTCCCTGTCCCACAAAGTATGATGTCCCACAAAGTACGATGTCCCTGTCCCACAAAGTATGATGTCCCTGTCCCACAAAGTATGATGTCCCTGTCCCACAAAGTACGATGTCCCTGTCCCACAAAGTACGATGTCCCTGTCCCACAAAGTACGATGTCCCTGTCCCACAAAGTACGATGTCCCTGTCCCACAAAGTATGATGTCCCACAAAGTACGATGTCCCTGTCCCACAAAGTATGATGTCCCTGTCCCACAAAGTATGATGTCCCTGTCCCACAAAGTATGATGTCCCTGTCCCACAAAGTACGATGTCCCTGTCCCACAAAGTACGATGTCCCTGTTCCACAAAGTACGATGTCCCACAAAGTACGATGTCCCTGTCCCACAAAGTATGATGTCCCTGTCCCACAAAGTATGATGTCCCACAAAGTACGATGTCCCTGTCCCACAAAGTACGATGTCCCACAAAGTATGATGTCCCTGTCCCACAAAGTACGATGTCCCTGTCCCACAAAGTACGATGTCCCACAAAGTATGATGTCCCTGTCCCACAAAGTATGATGTCCCTGTCCCACAAAGTATGATGTCCCTGTCCCACAAAGTACGATGTCCCACAAAGTATGATGTCCCTGTCCCACAAAGTACGATGTCCCACAAAGTATGATGTCCCTGTCCCACAAAGTACGATGTCCCTGTCCCACAAAGTATGATGTCCCTGTAAAGTATGATGTCCCTGTCCCACAAAGTATGATGTCCCTGTCCAACAAAGTATGATGTCCCTGTCCCACAAAGTATGATGTCCCTGTCCCACAAAGTATGATGTCCCTGTCCAACAAAGTATGATGTCCCTGTCCCACAAAGTATGATGTCCCTGTCCCACAAAGTACGATGTCCCTGTCCCACAAAGTACGATGTCCATATGAAGCTGTGCAAAGTGTGGCTCGAGATTTTCTTGCAAAATGGTAAAATGGTAAATAGTGCATTTATATAACAGCTTTTGTCCAAAGCGCTTTACAATTTGTTCCTCACATTTTACCCATTCACTCACACATTCACACACCGACGGCGGAGGCGACCATGCAAGGTGCCAACCTGCTCATCGGGAGCAATTAGGGGTTAAGTGTCTTGCTCAAGGACATTTCGACATGCTGCCCGGGAGGAAGGGGAATCGAACTGGGAACCTCCGGTTAACCAGACGACTGCTCTACCTCCCAGTACATCCCATTATACGCAAACACAAACCATTTTATGTTTTTTTTTTTTTATCCACTTTCTCTCCTTATTTTAAATGTTTCTCCCATTCCAATTTCGTATTTCCAATTCTCCCCTCCCCTGTCTTGAACGTTGCTTGACTATGCCCCCCACTGGTCGGTTGTAGGGAGGATAGAAGCCTTGCATCACGTGTCCCCTCCGGTACACGAGGAGGCAGCCTGTCGCATCTTTTCACCAGACAGCGCGGACTCTCAGTGGCGAGGAGTAACACTACCCCCGCTACTTCCTGTCTCTGCTGTGCAGGCGTCCCCCAACCGACCTGTAGGAGTCTCTGTCCACAACGTCCAAATCCCAACCCATCGACTTCCACCCTCTAACTCTGCCAATGAGTTAGTATGACGGCTGGCCCAAGCCGGAGGCAATGCTGACACCCGGATTCGAGACCGGAGTTTTTTTTCTTGCATTGGTGACGAGCGCAATCTCCGCTGTGCCACCCAGCCGCCTTACCATTTGATGGTTTTATAGTTGGTGTCAAACTGAGGCCCTGTCCCTTTCCTCTCCCTCAGACTCAGCGAGTGCTGCCGGACATCTTCACATGGCGTTTTTTGAAGTATGTGTTTTTTTGGCTTAGCACCAAAGTAAGCGTCCAACTCCTCCACTACAACAATATGTATTTTAGATAACGCAGCGCTTTCTGTTCTCCCAACAACCTTCTGATCTTCCTCAACGACACTCAAGTTTCCACTGTAACGCTGGTCTTCCTGCAACAACTCACGCCTTGCAAGATTTCAGAGCGAGACTTCTGTTTGCGCCAGACTGTAGTCAAATAAATACAAGAGTCTTTTAGAAATATAATATAAAAGTCTGTGTTGGTCAGTTAAATTAAAGCTCTTTTAGTGGACTTACTTCGTCAGTGACTACATTAAAGCTCTTTTAGTGGACTTACTTTGTCAGTGGTTAAATTAAAGCTCTTTTAGTGGACTTACTTCGTCAGTGACTACATTAAAGCTCTTCTAGTGGACTTACTTTGTCAGTGGTTAAATTAAAGCTCTTTTAGTGGATTTACTTCGTCAGTGACTACATTAAAGCTCTTCTAGTGGACTTACTTTGTCAGTGGTTAAATTAAAGCTCTTTTAGTGGACTTACTTCGTCAGTGACTACATTAAAGCTCTTTTAGTGGACTTACTTTGTCAGTGGTTAAATTAAAGCTCTTTTAGTGGACTTACTTTGTCAGTGGTTAAATTAAAGCTCTTCTAGTGGACTTACTTTGACAGTGGTTAAATTAAAGCTCTTTTAGTGGACTTACTTCGTCAGTGACTACATTAAAGCTCTTTTAGTGGACTTACTTTGTCAGTGGTTAAATTAAAGCTCTTCTAGTGGACTTACTTTGACAGTGGTTAAATTAAAGCTCTTTTAGTGGACTTACTTTGTCAGTGATTAAATTAAAGCTCTTTTAGTTGACTTACTTTGTCAGTGGTTAAATTAAAGCTCTTTTAGTGGACTTACTTTGTCAGTGACTACGTTGTGTCCTTGGGCAAGACACTTAACCTGCCTCGTATGAATGTGTATGCATGTGAATGAATGTTGGTGGTGGTCGGAGGGGCCGTAGGCGATGATTATTCGCCACGCTTCCGTGAGTCTGCCTCAGGGCAGCTCTGGCTGCAATTGTAGCTTACCACCACCGGTATGACTGTGTATGAACGAATAATGGACTCTGTGAAGCGCTCTGGGTGTCATGAAGAGCGCTATATAAATCCAAGCCATTATTATTATTATTATTATTATTATTATTATTATTATTATTATTATTATTATTATTATTATTATTATTATTATTATTAAAGCT
>NW_028172262.1:140385-182885 GCF_963971535.1 Notolepis coatsorum
GGGATTCGGCTGTCCTAACTGGGATGGGTAGTTCACACACACACACACACACACACACACAAATCGAAGTAAAAAAAACTTTTTCGATTTTTTTTTTTTTTACTTCGATTTTTTTTTAATGTTCGAAGCTTGTGCCATCGAACGAAGCTTCAAAGTATTTAAGACAGCCCTACCGTGGATACCTGCTTTTGGTTGTGAGGAACGTGTCACTGCTGGGGTGAAAATGGAGCCATTAGTGTTGTAACTGAGGGGTACAATTCCCTGACTGTATTACTAGATATGATACTTACTACCACTACCTTTGTACTTAATATTCGGCCACCCAGTACACGGCATAAATATATTATCATAAACACTCTCACGTAGATGAAACGGATCCAACACAAATGTACGAAGTCGAAGTATGCGTTTATTACTACACAGCAATGGTGTGTAGAGCAAGCACGTAATCACTTAATTACATTTATGAATTGAAATAGTATGCACTTTTATGGCAAAGAGTATTCGTCGGTATATCAATAGAGAATGTCCAATCTCTGATGGCGCAGGTGGTAAATATACGACCTGGAATAGTTAAGGAATAACAGCAATGATACTTTAATGATTATAGGCTGGATACGCTAGGGGGGGGTTAATCCGGTCGCTTGTAAGCCGACAGGAGTAGGAGGGGGGGGGGGGGGGTAGAATCCGGCTGCCTCGTCCGGCCAAGGGTATCCCAGGTGAACCCACTGTAGTGCCGTTCAATGCGCCGGCGATCCTTGGACCACAGATGAAAGCAGGTGGACTCTTTGTGGGCCGGCTCTCTCCGGTCCACGGGGGAGAGACGTGAAGCGACCTCGTCTTGCAGAGCGTCTCCTCACCTTGCGTCCTCTCCAGGGGGGGGGGGTTCCAACACACGGCAGTGTCGGGGGTCTTTATCCATGGAATAATCAAAGTATACAAAGCATAATCCGTGCCTGGGAAGGCGGGCTGTCGTCGGTAGAATAATCCGGTATACAGGTCCACTCGCTCGTCGGCTCTGGGGCTCCTCGGGTGCAGCTTCACATGGGGTCAACCACCCTGGGTAAGCAGCCAGTTCTCTGCCCGAAACGATGGGGTACTGACTACGGTAGTATTCTCACCGCACGAAGCACTATATATTAACAGACTATTATTAGCTTAATAGACTACGTCCAACTCGACGATATAGTGCCAAATATGACTATTCAAATATTAATATACACGATGTCTCAATACCGATGGTAGGCGAACTTGGCCTTACTCCCACACGTGGCGTCGCGGGGAGGCTTTACGTCTGTGACTCTATTGGAGGGTAAGAAACTGGACTGAAAAGGAAGTCCTACTTTAGTAGCGCAGTATATATACGCACTATGAACAAATAGTCCCATTAGTGGTGCGGTAGCCAGATTCCTACGCGGAACTAGGACTTGTTCGTACATGTGGAGCGGTACGTTTGAACTGGGTCTGAGGGGTATGGCAGCCTGGCACCAAGGTCTCGACCAATAGTAGAATGGAGACTATTATGGGATGTTCAGTAGGCTAGAATGGATATTCAATGCATATTGTACAAGGAATATACAAGGGATATCAGGGAATATTAGAGAATATACAAATACAATTAAATATATATATATAAATAAATATATATATTCGGTTTAATCTGGCCCTTCACAACAGCCACCCCCTGATTGGTCCCAGACCTAATCAGTTAAACAGAGACAGATTAATCGCGTTGTCTATTTACACATAAGGGTTTGCTGTAGGGGTCAGTCAACTTCACAAAGTCATAGGGTTGTAGGGTCATGGTCATCATCGATTGTGTCTGGGAGTCGAGGCAGTTCTATGAGCCTCGCCACGGGACGGGTGTAAGTGCGACCCTGGACGAGCACTTCAGCTGCTCGGACCTTGCCGTCGGCACCGGTGATCACTTTGCTTACGCGGCCGGCCGGCTCTGGGCAGTGATTGATCAATAATCATGACGACTGTTCCTTCTGTCAAATTGTCTCTCTCCTTTACCCACTTCTGGCGGGTCTGTAGAGACGGTAGGTAGTGCAGTAGGAAACTGTTCCAAAACTTGTCGGCTAATACTTGGCTGTACCTCCACATTCGTCGGCCGTTCGCTTCTTCAGGCCGGTACATTGTCTGGGGTAATGCAGGATCTAGCCGCCCCATCAGGAGTGTGTTGGGGGTAACTGGGTCGATATCCGCCACATCACTGGAGACATATCCGAGGGGCTTCGAGTTAAGTACTCCCTCAATCTCCGTGAGGACTGTCATTAGGACTTCTTCCGCCACAGTCTGGGCCCCAAGTACTGCGTACAGGGCTGTCTTTATGGAGCGCACTTCTCGTTCCCAAGTGCCACCGAAGTGGGGTGCGTTTGGGGGGTTGAATTGGAAATCAACCTGTGCTGGAGCGAGGTGGGTCTTAAGTTCTGGGCCCATAGCTTGGAAGCTCTCTCTCAGCTCTCTTTCGCCGCCTTTGAAGTTTGTCCCATGATCGGACAATAGTGTAGACGGTCTTCCTTTCCGTGATGTGAATCTACGGAAGGCCATAAGGAATGAGTCTGTGCTCATGGTCGGGAGAAGCTCGATGTGTATCGCTCTGGTGGTCATGCATTTGAATACAATACCCCACCGCTTCTCGGTTCCTCTTCCTTTCTTTATGTGCAGCGGGCCAAAGCAGTCCATACCCGTTGAGTGGAATGGCTTGTCACCGATTCGGAGGCGACATGGAGGAAGGTCAGCCATCCTTGGTATGCTGGGCTGCGCACGCCACTTGCGGCAGTCTAGACATGTTTGCTGGAAGCGTCGTACCGCCTCTCTTCCTTGTAGGATCCAGTAACGACGTCTGATTTCCGCGAAGACTCTTTCTGCTCCTGCGTGATGTACATCCTCATCGTATTTCTTTATAATCAGCTCTGTGACCTTGTGTCGGCTGTTCAATACGATCGGGTATTTAATGTCATCCGGTAGATTGGGGGCTCTGCGTAGGCGACCACCCACTCTGATGAGGGTATGAGCGTCGCTCTCGGGGGCCAGATGAATTAATCTGCTGTCGGATGGGACGGGCTTTCCTCCCTGTAGACAGGCCAATTCATCGGGGAACGAGTCTCTCTGGGCTCGCTGCAGTAGAAGCAATTCTGCTTCCTCGTAGTTAGCTGCTGACATATCAGCGGGGGACTTGCACTCCGGGTGGTACCGCAGGAATGTTCTTTGTTGTGCACTCTCTATGGACGTGCAATCGTCTATGTTAGGGTCGGTGGAGGCTACGGTGCTCAATCCACAGAACACAGACTTCTTATTTTCCACCTCCTCTGGACTTGCTTCCCTCGGGATAGGCATGGGCCACTGTCCTTCCGGGAGTCTTAGGAATGCGGGGCCGTCACTGTAGACATTGCGACGGGTGAGGTCATCCAGGGGCATCCCCCGGGTGATGACGTCAGCTGGGTTCTGTTTTGTATCAACGTAGCGCCACTCTGTTTCTCCGGTTAACTCTTCGGTTAAGTCTTGAATCTCGGTGACTCTGACTCCCACGAAGACTTTGTACTTGCATGAGTCCGATTTGATCCAGGCGAGTACCGTCGTGGAATCTGACCACAGGATTGTTCTAGACACCGGTATGGTGAGCTCACGTTGGATGAGCGTGGCTAGGTGCGCTCCGGCTAGGGCTGCGCAGAGCTCTAGACGTGGGATAGATTGTTGCTTGCGTGGGGCTATTCTCGAGCGGGCGAGGACAAATGCTGTGTAGATCTCTCCCCCCTGGTCTTGGGCCCGCAAGTAGGCTACTGATCCGTATGCGACCTCTGAGGCGTCACTGGAGACGTGTAAGTCCATTTTACATGTCTCTGGCCTCACCGTGGGTGGGAAGTAGCTTCGGCGCATATTAACGCCTGGGAGTGAGTGGAGCTCCATCTCCCACTCTCTCCAGGTGGATGCAAGATGTGCGGGAATGGGGTCGTCCCAGCCCTGGTCCTTGTCCCACAATGCTCGTACAATCATTTTTGCCCTGGTGGTGTACGGTAGAATACATCCTAGCGGGTCATATTGTCGGGCGAGTGTTGTGTACACACTCCGTCTGGTGGTCGGCGCCGCCGCCGGCCTTCCCTGCTCCGTAGTCAGGGGCTTGTGTCTGTAGTGAAGCGAATCTGTTTTGAATCGCCACACCAATCCCAGGGTCATCTCCTGGGCTTCTCCCGGGATTGTAGCCATCCAGGTCTCGCTGCTGGCTGCCTTGTCCTCGGAGGAGAGGCTGCGCAGTACTTGCGGATCGCTGCTGGCCCACTGCCTGAGATCAAAGCCGCCTTTGATCAATGAGGCGCGGAGTTTAATCAGGAGAGCCTCGGCTTCTTCTTGGGTTGAAAGGCTTTGTAGACAGTTGTCTACGTAGAAGCTGTTCTTTACGCTGTGTCGGACCTCTTCGTCCGCTGCTGGGTCCTCTGCTACATGTTTCTGTAGTGCAAATGTAGCACAGCAGGGGCTGCACGTCGTTCCGAAGGGGAGGACTTCCCATTGGTAGATGGCTGGGTGCTCATCTCCTGGCTTCTCTCTCCATAAGAACCGTAACAGGGGCTTGTCCGCCTCTACTAATCTCACCTGCAGGAACATTCCTTTAATGTCCCCGCTGATGGCCACCTTTTCCTGGCGGAAGCGGAGTAGAACGCCGAGTAGGGAGGGGCCGAGTGTGGGACCGGGCAGTAACTCTTTATTTAGATTTTGGGATCCGATCTGGTAGCTGCAGTTAAATACTATGCGGTCTTTACCGTTGTGATGGACCTTGTGGTGGGGCACGTACCACGATTCAGTGGTCTGGTCAGCCTCTTTAATGTCCATCTTTGTGACGTGTCCCGCTGTGATGAGCTTCTCAATCTCAGCGCGGTATACACTCTCTTGGGCGGGGTTCTTGGCTAAGCGCCGCTCCGTGTTCAGCAGGTACCGTTCTGTGGCGTCTGTCTTGGCGTGGAAAGTAGGCATTCCTTCTCGCCGCAGGAGTGGCGTGGCGTATCTCAACACGCCGTTGACCGGGACTCTCTTGGTCCCTGTCTCGAGGAGGTGAATGGCGTAAATGTCATCTTTAGAGCGAATGTCTTTCTTTCCGTTCTTAAAGGGCATTTGTTCCAAGGTCCATAGCCGCTCTACGTGTTGCAGGAGTGCGGTTTCTCCCTCTGTGACTCGGGAGTGGAGACATCTAGTGGCTGTACTTCGGTTGAGAGATTTGGCGAGCGGGCCTTGGAGAGTCCATCCCAAACGGGTCTCGACTGCTGCAGGACAGCCTCGGGGTCCGGTATGAACCCGGTCTATCGGGACAATGAGGTCTGCATGGTCGGAGCCTATCAACAGGGTCGGCATAGCATTGTCTATGAGCGGGATCGGTAACTTGCGCAGATGTGCATATTTCTCCATCAGCTTGGCGACGGGGTATGTGTACCGCGACAGTCCTATTTCTTGGCTGGTGAAAGCGTCTGCAATCTGGTACCGTCGCTCAGGCTGGCCGCTTGCTGCGATAGAGAATGAGACATTCTCGCCCTTTATCGTCTTCAAATCTCGTCTTATTGTCCGAATTGTCATTTGGGTTTCGCTTCCCCGCAGCCCTAGCTGGGCCGCAGCGGAGGCGAGCAGCAGGGTCTTCTCTGACCCGTCATCGAGGACGGCGTAAGTGTCCAGGACTTTATTCTGGTAGCTTAGTGTCACACGCACTACTTTTAGGAGTACTCGGGCTCCACTGCTGCTGGCGGGATCGATGTACATGACGCTCGCTTTGCGGCTGGATGGTGCGGGTGAAGGGCGCCGTCTGTTACTGTCGTGAAGTATGTCCAGATGGGCTCCATCGCACTTGGTGCACCTTTTCTTTAAGCGGCATTCGGCTGCCATGTGTGAGCGCGCACAGCGAAAACAGCGCTTGTTGGACTTTATCCATTGACCTGCTTCCTCCGCGTTCAGCTTGGGGAAGGAGTCACATTGCGCTAGCCAGTGTTCTTTCTCACAGTAGGGGCACACTATCTTCCACTTCTCCGTTCTGGAGGGGGTACTGTGGCTCCTGCTGCTCGGTACTGACTCCGATTGGTGCATCACAGTCACCGATCTTCTTCCATCATTTAGTCGTCTGGTTCCTTCTCTGGAGCCAGGGGTGCTCCGTCCGAATGTATCTAGCCGTAGGCTGCTGACTTCTCTCGCCAGGAAGTCTGCTAGATCGAGGAGGTTCGGTTCGGGGCCATTCGGGTCTCTGTGGTCCCTCTGCCGCCTAAAGCGCTCCTGACGAGCGGGCGGCAGCTTCTCCAGAATCCTTTCCACATTTGAGTTGGCGTAAAGTTCATGCCTCCCCTTCTCTCTTTGCGCTCCCAACATCCCTACCAGGGACTGCACTCTGATGGACAGGTCGTCCAGTGCTCGATTGTCTATTGCTGGGGGTAAGCGGTCGATGTGTCGGATCTCCTGGATCACGTAATCCCATATGCGCCCATACCTCTGGTCCAGTGCTACCAGCGCTGCTGTGTATGGGGTGGTGGAAGTCGCGTAGGTGAGCGCTATATTATGTGCGCGGGGCACCTTTAAGTGCTTCAGTAGGATGGCGTATTTGTGGCGTTCATCCAATACATCCACCAACATGGTCTCCAGACACATGCGGAGTTCTGTATACTGGGCCCGGTTCTCTTGGGTGAAGTCGGGTACCATAGGCGTGCCAATGTATGACGCTGACTGTGGATACATCGGCGAGCGTTGGGGGAGAGGCCTCCTAGGCGAGTCTCCTCCCGCTCCTTGGTATGGGCTGGTACCGGCAGTGTACCATGGCCCGCTTGTCCAGGTGCTGTTCCTCGGTGCGGGTCGTGCGTCGTGCTCACCCGTGTATAGAGTCGGGGGTCTGTAGCGCAGCTCCGCGGGAGTATAGCCTGGGCTGTACCGGACCTCCTGGTCCGGTAGAGTACTGTGCTGTCTTCGGGCGTGGTTCTCCTCCTCTTCCTCTTCGTCTTCAGTTAGGTCATCCAGTGCTTGTAGTCTCTGGTTTAGCCTCTCCACAGGATATGCTGCTCCTTCCCGGTTGCTAGGTCTCGCTTGGACCGGTGGGGGGAGGTGGTCTGTGGGGGGTATAGACCTCGTCTGTTGGTCAAGTTCAGGGTTGTTTACTCGGCTAGGGGATGCCGCCCTGGAGGTGTGTCTAGACGAGTTCCTGGAGCCTCTGGCGGAGGGAGAGGGTGTTGTCCGTCTGATCAGCTGTTCTATTAGTTGCGACTGCTGTCTGTCGCGCGCTGCGTCCCGTTGAGCACCGGCTCGTTCTCGGGCCACATTCTCTTCCATCTGAATGCGTCTTATTTCTAGACGTATCTGCTCGTGTTCGCTTCGCTGCTGGATCTGCAGTCGGTCGCGTTCAGCAGCGGCGTTCAGGCTGATGAGGAAGGCCTGCTGTAGGGTCCTCTCTGCCTCGCTGGGAGAAGGCGGTTGTATAGGGGAGCCTTCCCTCGGGGTACTCCTTGCGGAGCCTTGGAGCTCTATCTCCACGGTGCTCTCCCCGTCTTCTTCCGTGCCGAGTTCTCTCTCGATAGCGTTGTATTCCTCCCGGGACTCATCGGGGACTACTTCTTCAGTACTGGCGGGGTGTGAAGTCATGTCTGGTTCCCACTGGTCCCCACCGTGAACTTGGTCAGTTACATTAGAGCCCGTAGGGGCCTCTATGGTCGGGGTAGTCTGGGCGTTGGGGTTAGACATACTTTTACTTTCTAGTTTTACCGCGTTTACTGTTAGTAGAAGACTAGGTTGTTGACTGACAGCGTAAGCCTCTAAGTACTGAGGGAGCCGTCGTTCGCGCTGCGGGCGTTGGTTAGGAGGATCGTTTCGTGGAGTGTTCATCATAGGCCATTTCATTATTAATAACACTATATTAATATTACACTGATTACCCTCCGGCTCGAAGGACCAATTGTAACTGAGGGGTACAATTCCCTGACTGTATTACTAGATATGATACTTACTACCACTACCTTTGTACTTAATATTCGGCCACCCAGTACACGGCATAAATATATTATCATAAACACTCTCACGTAGATGAAACGGATCCAACACAAATGTACGAAGTCGAAGTATGCGTTTATTACTACACAGCAATGGTGTGTAGAGCAAGCACGTAATCACTTAATTACATTTATGAATTGAAATAGTATGCACTTTTATGGCAAAGAGTATTCGTCGGTATATCAATAGAGAATGTCCAATCTCTGATGGCGCAGGTGGTAAATATACGACCTGGAATAGTTAAGGAATAACAGCAATGATACAAGATTCAAGATTCAAGATTCAAGAGTTTTAATTGTCACGGCATACAGGTATACAATGAAATGCGGCTGGTCTTGTTGTATTCCTTTAATGATTATAAACTTTAATGATTATAGGCTGGATACGCTAGGGGGGGGTTAATCCGGTCGCTTGTAAGCCGACAGGAGTAGGAGGGGGGGGGGGTAGAATCCGGCTGCCTCGTCCGGCCAAGGGTATCCCAGGTGAACCCACTGTAGTGCCGTTCAATGCGCCGGCGATCCTTGGACCACAGATGAAAGCAGGTGGACTCTTTGTGGGCCGGCTCTCTCCGGTCCACGGGGGAGAGACGTGAAGCGACCTCGTCTTGCAGAGCGTCTCCTCACCTTGCGTCCTCTCCAGGGGGGGGGGGTTCCAACACACGGCAGTGTCGGGGGTCTTTATCCATGGAATAATCAAAGTATACAAAGCATAATCCGTGCCTGGGAAGGCGGGCTGTCGTCGGTAGAATAATCCGGTATACAGGTCCACTCGCTCGTCGGCTCTGGGGCTCCTCGGGTGCAGCTTCACATGGGGTCAACCACCCTGGGTAAGCAGCCAGTTCTCTGCCCGAAACGATGGGGTACTGACTACGGTAGTATTCTCACCGCACGAAGCACTATATATTAACAGACTATTATTAGCTTAATAGACTACGTCCAACTCGACGATATAGTGCCAAATATGACTATTCAAATATTAATATACACGATGTCTCAATACCGATGGTAGGCGAACTTGGCCTTACTCCCACACGTGGCGTCGCGGGGAGGCTTTACGTCTGTGACTCTATTGGAGGGTAAGAAACTGGACTGAAAAGGAAGTCCTACTTTAGTAGCGCAGTATATATACGCACTATGAACAAATAGTCCCATTAGTGGTGCGGTAGCCAGATTCCTACGCGGAACTAGGACTTGTTCGTACATGTGGAGCGGTACGTTTGAACTGGGTCTGAGGGGTATGGCAGCCTGGCACCAAGGTCTCGACCAATAGTAGAATGGAGACTATTATGGGATGTTCAGTAGGCTAGAATGGATATTCAATGCATATTGTACAAGGAATATACAAGGGATATCAGGGAATATTAGAGAATATACAAATACAATTAAATATATATATATAAATAAATATATATATTCGGTTTAATCTGGCCCTTCACAACAAGTGTAGTCATTAGGGATGCTCGATATTGGCTTTTTTACCGATACTCCGATATTGTCCAACTCTTAATTTCCGATACCGATATCAACCGATATCAACCGATACCGATATATGCAGGGTTTCCCTGTCCAAAAAACTGAATAATTTCAGGTAACTAATAATTTCACTGGATATATAACAAATATTGTTATTGTTTTTTTTTGTTTTTAAACCGATACCGATATTTTCCGATATCACATTTTACTGCCGATATCGGCCGATAATATCGGTCGGCCGATAATATCGGACATCCCTAGTAGTCATACAAAATATATAAATATCTCTCCTTCTCTCTCTCTCTCTATCTCTCTCTTTCTATATATATATCTCTCCCTCCCTATGTCTGTTCCTCTCCCTCTCTTTCTCCCTCTCCCTCTCTTTCTCTCTCAGCAGGACTCTCGGAATTCAGCTGGTCACCCTTCTGTTGTTATGAAACCTCTCTCGACCTCTCTCTCTTTTTCTCCCTCTCTTTCTGTCTGTCCCTATCTCTCTCTACCTCTCTCTCTCTCACACACACGCACATTTATACACACACACACACACACACACACACACACACACACACACACACACACACACACACACACACACACACACACACACACACACACACACACACACACACACACACACACATACAGGTCAACAGAATGACACATTCCAAGAACATTCCACAGCAAGAGCAGTGCAGAGAGAGAGATGGAGAGGGTGTAAGAGAGAGAGAGAGTAACAGAGAATATATATATATATATATATATATATATATATATATATATATATATATATATATATATATATATATATATATAGAGAGAGAGAGAGAGAGAGAGAGAGAGAGAGAGAGAGAGAGAGAGAGAGAGATAGAGACAAAGAGAGGGATAGACCAGAGAGAGAGAGACAAAGATAGACAGATATAGAGAGGAATAGAGAGAGAGAGAGAGAGAGAGAGAGAGAGAGAGAGAGAGAGAGAGAGAGAGAGAGAGAGAGAGAGATGGAGTTAGAGAGAATCAGAGAGACATAGAGAAAGAGGGAGGGGTACACAGTAAATTTCGCAGAGTAAATCTTACTCAAACTGAGTCCATTTGAGCCCAAGTGAGTAAAATTGTACTCAGTTTGAGTCAAAATTAATGTACTCAGTTTCTTTCTTTGCATCAATGAAACACAGGTTCTATCAAAGTATGTTTTTGTAAATGTGAACATGACAGCACCATAGTAGAATATATATACAGTATATAGTACTGTAGGGCAGTCTATAGTATAGTATGGCCTGGTGAGCATAGCATAGTGGTAATGTGGCGCGGCTGGGAGGTACACCATTCAACTAACAAGAACCTTGGTGTTGTCCTCGATGACCAGTTGAACTTCTCTGCTCACATCGCAGCGACAACCAGAACCTGCCGATTCCTCCTGAGCAACGTCAGAAGGATCCGCCCAACTCCTCGTCCAATCAACAGTCATCTCCCGCCTCGACTACTGCAACGCACTGCTCGCTGGCCTCCCGGCCGTGTGTATGCTTTCCGCAACGCAGTTGTGTTGCTACAACAACAGTGCACAGTAACGCTAATATAATTACATGCATCATTGTTTACAATGAACGGTGGGGCTAATCAAAAGGACTGATTGCTGTTTAACTTGTCCGTGTCCGCTCCTTTCGATTAGCCCCACCGTTCATTGTAAACAATGATGCATGTAATTATTAGGGATGCACGATATTGATTTTTTTGACACCGATACCGATAACTTTATGCTCCTCAAGCCGATACCGATACCGATAACCGATATTTATTGTATTATAATATTTGTTTTAACTGTTTTTCCACCGACGAAGCCTCGGCGGCGGCGGGGACGGCCCCCTGCCCCTACCCTTACCTTTCCCCTTCCACGTTCCCTGTGACTGTTAAATACAGACTGTTAAATACAGTCGTTATGGCCGTGTGGTCAGACCTCCTAAAAGAGACTGAAGACACTGGGTGCACTTTTTTGGGGGTTTATTGTGTTCAGTTCCGTTTATTTGGTGTTGCACTGATTGTCAATTCTGAATGTTCGGGGGGGGGGCCTGTGTGGTGGACACTAGATGGAGGTGTCTCATTTCAGAATGGACACTGATTGAGTGACAGGAGGGAGTTGACTTAAGGGTGTGGCTGTACCTTGGTTCTGTTGGATTTGTTTGGAAGTAAAGTTCAGAGACTCGATACTCCGATGCTCGTCTTATTGATGCACTTCCACAATATATATCAATTTTTTTTTTTTTTTTAGTATTTATAAGCTCCGACGTCATCGGTACTGCTATCGGTACTCGAGAAATTATGGAGGTTTTTTTTGAGGAATTTAAACGTTGCAAACTAATCTTGTTGGCAGTTGTCTGCGCGGGGAGCTCTGTGCTCTCTGCCTGCTGTGCTCTCTCCTCTCTTCCCCTCCCACACACACACACACACTCACTCACACACACACACACACAGACACGGGTGCTGCGCTGCCGAGTAGGCTACAGACAGCTCTGCTCTCATAATGGCGGACAGAACGAAATGTTCAAAAGTCTGGGTCTATTTTACTAAAGTCGATCTATCTATCTCTCCTCCCTCGGTCTCTCTCTGCCTGCGCGAGCGGGCTGTGCTCTTACACACACTCACTCTCACACACACACACACAGGTGCTGCCGAGTAGACAGCTCTGCTCTCGACAGCACCTGTGTGTGTGTGTGTGTGAGTGAGTGTGTGTAAGAGCACAGCCCCCTTGCGCAGGCAGAGAGAGACCGAGGGAGGAGAGATAGAAAACGGCCAACAAGATTAGTTTGCGACGTTTAAATTCCTCAAAAAAAGTCTGGGTCTATTTTACTAAAGTCGATGCTGACAACGCTCGTTGCCACAAGTGCAACAAGACATTTGCCAGTAATGTATAAGCGCTGGTACTTGTCAATGTGGCTGGCGGGGAGATAACGTTAGCTCCGAGTAGAGTAATGGCTGACAATCCAGAGGTAAATAAACGAACGAGAGCTTCTGATTGGTGGTAAGAAGAAGAGGTGGGTGCAAGCCGTGGGACGTAATTGGCAGATCGACTGTCTGTCTCCGAATGTAACGTGACTACGTCACAGCCAAGAAAGGGAGCGCTGGATTTGTGAAAAACTCCCTGTTCCTAAACCACACGCTATCAGTTTTACCACAGTACTGGCAAAACGGGAGGAGGCTATAATAAAAACAAGCGCCCTTCATCCAAATCCACCCACACCGGATTTCTTTTAACCAAAAAATGTATTATATGTTATCGGAGCTATCAATAACGTTATCGAGTTTATCGGGATGACGTCATAATTGCTGATATCGGCCCGATAATTATCGTGCATCCCTAGTAATTATATTAACGTTACTGTGCACTGTTGTTGTAGCCACCGGTTAATTCGCGATTTTTTATTGGTTTGTCATGACAAACCAATTACATAATCCAACATATGTGTAAAGAAACAACATATTCCAGTTAATGGTATATTTTTTTAATGATTCGTTACGGCGAAATCAATACTTCCATTTGTATAAATTGCGTTAAACGGACCTTAGTATTGCTGCCTGGCTGAGGGGCTTGTCGCGGCTCATGCGCATGCGCGCGCTCGGCCAATCAGAGCAACGCGGAAACACAACTGCGTTGCGGAAAGCATACATGCCTCCCGGCCACTGCCACTAAGCCTCTTCAACTCATTCAGAACGCAGCGGCCCGCCAGATCTCAAACCTACCGAAATCGGCCCATGTCACCCCACTTCTTAGGGACCTGCACTGGCTCCCCATTGCTGCACGAATCCGCTTCAAGGCCCTCAACCTAGCACACCGTGCGGCAAAGGGAACCGCTCCCGCCTACCTCCGGGCAATGGTCTCTAACTACACACCCTCAAGACCCCTACGCTCTGCATCTTCTGGCCGCCTCAGACCTACTCCTATCCAAGCTCCGGGAGGGTCATCAAAGAGAAGTCGCCTATTCTCAGTCCTTGCCCCACAATGGTGGAATGAACTACCCACCCCAGTTAGGACAGCCGAAACACGTCCAATCTTTCGCCGTCGACTAAAGACGCACTTCTTCAACCATTATCTGAATTAAAAAAAGATAAAAAATATCGAACCCTAACTAACCGTACTGTCATGCACTTGTCCTAATAAACTAACCTACACTGTAGCACTCAACACTTTGATGAACATTGTTGCTCAGCTGATAGAGTTGTGCCCTTCCTGATGGCTTGTCGTACAGAACTTGTAAGTCGCTTTGGATAAAAGCGTCAGCTAAATGACTAAATGTAAATGTAAATGTAACAATACCATTAAACTAATAACACAATTTAACTAAGAATACCATTCAACTAAGAATACCATTCAACTAATAACACCATTCAACTAAGAATACCATTAAATTAATAACAGTATTCAACTAAGAATATCATTCAACCAAAATACCATTCAACTAATAATACAATTTAATTAACAATACAATTCAACTAAGGATAACATTCAACTAGAATACCATGCAACTATAAATACTATTCAGCTAAGAATACCATTCAACTAATAATACCATTCAACTATGAATACCATTCAACTAGAAAAGGAAAACATACTATCTATCTAATAGTGCTATATGGTAAATGGAGTGCATTTATAGTGCTTTTGATCAGAAACACGTTACAACGTATGCCTTACGTTGTATGCAGCCACGGTGTTATTAGTTGAATGGCTACCATGCCATTCGAGTAAATTCAGAAAACTCAGTTTTCTACCCAGAAGACACTGCTTCTTCCTCATTTGACATTCAGTGGTGGTTGGTTTGACTATATCTATCTGTCAATCTCTATCTTTCCATATTTTCTCTCTTACAGGAGAGATTACAAAAACACACTATCTCTCTGTCTGCCTGTATGTCTGTCTCTCTCTCTCGCTCTGTCTGCCTGAAAAGAGAGAAGAGAGGAGAAGAGAGGAGGTGAGGAGAGGAGAGAAGAGGAGAAGGGTAGGGGAGAGGAGAGGAGAGGAGAGGAGAGGAGAGGAGAGGAGAGGAGAGGAGAGGGGAGGAGAGGAGAGGAGAGGAGAGGAGAGGAGAGGAGAGGAGAGGAGAGGAGAGGAGAGGAGAGGAGAGGAGAGGGGAGGGGAGGGGAGGGGAGAGGACAGGAGAGGAGAGAGTAGGGGAGAAGGGAGAGGAGAGGAGAGGAGGAGGAGGAGGAGAGGAGAGGAGAGGAGAGGAGAGGAGAGGAGAGGAGAGGAGAGGAGAGGAGAGGAGAGGAGAGGAGAGGGGGAGGGGAGGGGAGATGAGAGGGGAGGGGGAGGGGAGATGCGAGGAGAAGAGAGGACAGGAGAGGAGAGAGTAGGGGAGGGGAGACGGGAAGGGGGGGAGAGGAGAGGAGGGGAGGAGAGGAGAGGAGAGGAGGAGGGGGGGAGAGAGGAGGAAGAGGAGAGGAGAGGAGAGGAGAGGAGAGGAGAGGATAGGAGAGGAGAGGAGAGGAGAGGAGAGGAGGAGGGGGGGAGAGAGGAGGAAGAGGAGAGGAGGAGAGGAGAGGAGAGGAGAGGAGGAGGGGGGAGAGAGGAGGAAGAGGAGAGGAGAGGAGAGAGGGGTCATGGTTATAACTCATAATCACTGTCCCGAACTCTAACCTGCCGTTTTTTCCATCCAAAGCATTAATGTTAACAAACCCCATATATCTCTATTCAGCCTCATTCAGACTCAGACCATCAACAATAACATTCTGTATCTACAATGGAAAAACTGGCAGCTCCTATCAATCAATGTGTTGTCTATGTTCCCATCTGGGCATTTATGAAGCACTGTTTCATCTGCTCAATATGTTTCACATTCAACTGCTTCCTCTGAACATCAGAACATGTGTTTCTGAACTGTACACTATCTTCCTCTGGACAACGTTGAGGATAAATCTAATGTTGGATGTCTTAGAGAGAGACAGTGAGAGAGAAGGAGGGAGAGGGCGGGGTGGAGACAGACAGGAAGAATGAAGCACTGACTGAGATATATAAACAGAGACAAGTAGCCGAAAACAAATAAATAGATAGATAGATTTATTTTTTTGGTGAAGCTGCATCGTTGGATGTTAGGAATGGGTGTAAAATGGCAGGCTGCTAGAGAGAGAGAGAGAGAGAGAGAGAGAGAGAGAGAGAGAGAGAGAGAGAGAGAGAGAGAGAGAGGAGGGGGGGGGGGGAGAGGGGGAGATAGAGAGGGAGAGAGAGGTTGTGACAAGGTGAGAGGAGAGATGGATGAAGGGACACAGAGAGGACAAAGAAAGACAAGTGAGGGAGGGCAGAGCAGGGGGGAAAGGAATAAAGATAAACAGAGAGGGGCAGGGAGAGGTAGAGAGATAGATGGGTGGAGAGACCGAGGCAGGGAGAGAGGGAGAGAGCGGAAGAGATAGAGACTGAGAGACAGAGAGAGAGAAGCAGAGAGAGAGTGTGTGTGTGTGTGTGTGTGTGTGTGTGTGTGTGTGTGTGTGTGTGTGTGTGTGTGTGTGTGTGTGAGAGAGAGGGGGATAGAGAGGTAGAGAAAGAGAGAATAAAGAGAGAGGGAGAGAGAGAGAGAGGTAGAGAAAGAGAGAGAGGAGAGAGGGTATCAATATGACTGCAGGTTAATGAGATCAGCGACTGGTGGTCAGCGGGTTCAAGGGTCAGGGGCAGACATTTGCAACACCCCTGAAGCAGGTAGGGGTTTAGCCAGGTCTGTCTAAAGAGAAGTAGGTTCACTCTGCCTCCATCTTGATAACAGAGACTAACAAGACTAAAAAAAAAACGGACCCCAATCTCTTTGAATGTGGAGTCATCCATATCTAAGAATCTGTCGTAATTATCATTGTTTTTCTTTCATATTTGAAGTCACTGACAAATGCTGACAGTTTAATTTTGTCAAAAAGGACAATTTACTGAGAGAATATTTCCCCTATCCATAGATGTATGATTTGGCCATAATAAGGTCACGGTCAAGTTCAAGGTCAAATATGAATTTATAATTAAAATCGATTATCATTAATTACTGTATCTACAAATCCTTCTGTTTAATCATCTTCCCTTTATTCATTTGCTTAGATTTTTTGTACACATGATCTCAATAAGGTGGTGAATGAGCTCAGTGAGCATGTTCTCGTACCCCGCAGATTTAACATGATCAAAGATCCAAAAATCATAAATCATAATTCTCCTTTTCTTCATTACAATTTACTCAGCCTAGTAACAGACACAATATTTCGGACACTGGAAATACATACCCCCAGGTCCCTAGATGTTCCTAGATACCAAGAACATGCAAATTGACCTTGCAGAAGTGGAGCAATCTTCCATTTACTTAGGCATTATTTATTTTTTAAAGCTGTAGATGTGTTGATTCAGTTTGGCACCACATACTTATGTGAATCTGGGTTTTCTACTTTAGCATACCTGAAAAACAAATACAGAAACAGACTAAATGCTCAGCATGACCTCATAATAGCACTTTCAAAAACCAAGCCCAGAATAGATCTGCTGGTTGAAAACTTCAACCAGCCACATACCTCTCATTAGATTGCATTGTGCCATAGATGAAATATTATACCCCTTCTAGCATGTCAGGTCAGTAGAATTTTTTAATAGGTCAGTACAAATTAATCAGAATGTTGCTCAATGTTGGGGTTTAGGGTTGAGGGACGGAGGGAGGGGGTAAGAAATGGAGAGTTGAAAAAGGGGTGAGAAATAGAAAGGAGAGTAGAACATGTTTGTTTTTAAAAGTGTTACAAAATTGTATGTACATATGTTATGAGGTGGTGAGCAACTTAACATTACACTCTGATTATTGCTGTGATGTCCTTTTATAATTAAATAAATACATTTCATATACATTTGAAATTCATGGTTTGTTGTGTTCTTTATCAGTAGTTTATAAATGTATGTTTTAAAAAGAAATTGTATTATCTTTTCCCCCCTTTTTCCATTTTTTCTCCCATCCCAATGTTAGTTGTCATGCCAATTCCCAATCCCCTTCCTGGTCGTTGCGCACTCTACCCCCTACCGTCGGTCTGGGAGGGCGGAGACTATCACATGCTTCCTCTGACACATGTGTACCCAGCCCACCGCTTCTTTTCACCTGGCAGCGCGGACTCTCACTGGGAGAGTGTAACGTGTGGAAGGTCACACTACCTCTCCTAGATCCTTCCCTTGCTGTGCAGGCGCCCCGACCGAAGTAGGAGTCGCTGTTTACAACGACCAGGACCCACCCTCGCCGGGTTTCCCACCCGCTAACACTGCCAATTGTGTTAGTATGGACGGTCGGCCAACCCGGAAGCACCACAGCTGGATTCAATCCCAATGTCTCTGTGGTGGTAGACAGACGCTTAGTCCGCTGCACTACCCGGCAGCCCTATAAATGTATGTTATGGCAATTCATGATGTATTTTTGTAAGTTTGGGTCCCGGGGAAACACCAAATTTCTCTTTTGGGTCTCGAGCTGAAAAAGTTTGGGAACCACTGACTCTGGTTAAACTACCACAGTGATCCATCTCATTATATAGACCAGTGGTCACCAACCTTTTTAAGCCCAAGATCACTTTTTTTTTTTTTGGTGAAGGCAAGATCTACCTATTGAAGCGTTGAGAGAAAAAGACAGCCAAGATTGTACTTTAAACTAAATTACTTTAATTTGCCTGTATTCTAATTACATGCAATGCTTTGGTCCAACATTAAAACGTCAAAGTAGAACTATTATGTACTTTCTCAGTCAGTGCTAAGTGCAGTCATCTTATGCAGCATCACTTTTCACATCAAAACAAAAGTAGAACTGTAATGTGGACTTTCTCATATTATTAACATTGACAAACATATTTACAATTAGCATTTTATAAAGTAGAACTGTAATGTGTACTTTCTCAGTCAGTGCTAAGTGCAGCATTACTTTTCACATCAAAACAAAAGTAGAACTGTAATGTGTACTTTCTCAGTCAGTGCTAAGTGCAGCATCATTTTCACATCAAAACAAAAGTAGAACTGTATGTGTACTTTCTCAGTCAGTGCTAAGTGCAGCATCACTTTTCACATCAAAACAAAGGTAGAACTGTAATGTGGACTCTCATGGTAAGATCTAAAAAAAAAAAAAAAAAAAAAAAAAAAAAAAAATCATGGAAAGATCTACAGGGACAGTCTCAAAGATCGACCAGTCGATCAAGATCGACGGGTTGGTGACCACTGATATAGACTGTCTCTGGTTAAACTACCACAATGATCCATCTCATCATTATATAGACTGTCTCTGGTTAAACTAACACAGTGATCCATCTCATCATTATATAGACTGTCTCTGGTTAAACTAACACAGTGATCCATCTCAATAGACTGCCTCTGGGTTTAGTGCCTTGCTCAAAGGACACGTCAACAGGAATGGACACAAGGGAGAACACTGAACAATCTCTCTGACCATCGGGTCAATTATCTCTCTCAGAATCTCTTTAACCACTCAGTTATCTGTTGACTATTCTTCGGTCTGCTATTATAAGCATGATTAAGGCATGAGAATGGGAGTTATTTAAATGTTATGTCAGGCAGAACGGCTTGTGTTTAGAAGAGGCCATCGCCGGAGCAGCCATTTTGACATGTCATCGCAGGGTATTTCAGAACATTAATAACATTAATTATGGTCCTGTTCCATTTCAGTGTGCCAGGGTCAGGGCTCTGGTATTATGCAGGCTGTCTGACTGGAATGGCTGTGACACACAGAGATGGAAGGGGACAGGCCCGGACTGGCCATTGGGAGCACCGGGAGTTTTCCCGGTGGCCTGGCCTGCACAGATAAAAAAAAAAAAATTATATAAAAAAAAAGAAAAAATCTTTTTTTTATTATTATTTTTTGATTATTTTTTGCCAGGCCATTGTTTCTAGTTGTGGCGGCGGTGCGGCGCGATAGTTAGATAACCTAGGTGGGTGGGGAACAACCAGGATTTCACTGTCTGCGTCAGAGTTGGAGAACTATCTGACTCTCTCTCTCACGTGGATCACACACACACAATGGAGCCGTGCTGCCGCTTGTAATTGGTGGAGGCGGGACCAGGCGATACAACTGATTGACAGCGGAGGCGGCGAATGGAATGGCAGACGGCACTCAGATGCAGAATAACAGCCAGGCAATGAGCCAGGTAGTGAGGGACTCGGGAGAGATACAGTAGAGCGAAAGTCAATTAACGTTGATGTCAAGATGGACAGTGGAAGAAAGAGAAAGGGTGGAGGAGAGAGGGATAAAACAAAGAAAAAGAAAGGCCCTTACAGGAGAGAGTGGTTAACTGTATTATAATAGTAAATAGAAAAATATGTTGTGCTCTTGCTTTTTTCTTTTTGAAGGTGGAGAGAGTAGCATTGCTAGTGCCACAACAGTTTTATTTGAGGTCCATAACAGTACATTGTACTAAGCAATTGTTGGCTCATTAGTTTGTGATTCACATGCACTAAAATTCACCAGAATGCAGGAAATTAAGTCTTTGTAACAAAAAAAATCCTGGTGGGGGACCCCCAGACCCCCCGCTTAAAAAGTGGCCTGACTGGGGCTATATTTCGCGCTATATCTCCCGGTATGAATTATTTCCCCAGTCCGGCCCTGGAAGGGGACCATAATTAATGTTACACGTGTGTTTATCGGTCATGGAATCAGTCCGGTGTGTGTGTGTGTGTGTATATCTGTGTGTATAGGTCCGTGTATGACTCTGTTGTTGTGTGCATCTGTTGGTGTAACCTTATAGTCCTTGGGCCAAATCCCCAAATTGGACGATTTGGTACCAATTGGGTGGGCAAATTCTAGATGTGATTTTTGTATTCCTATACATCCCTAGATTATATTTTGATATGATAGACCTCTCGGTTTTGTAGTTTATTAGTGGTAATCACCTCCTGAAGGTATGGAGTGCTTTTGTTAAAAAACTCCTGCCATAATGTTGCTCCCCTTCATAGATTTGCTCGTAGGTTGGGTTGTGGGGGTATACTAGAGACATGAAAAATGGAGTAGGGACCGCACTCGAGGAAAGTTGTTTTTACTTTAATATGCACAAGTTGTATACGCACAAAAAGTTTTCAGCCATCCGGCCTTCATCAGTGTGCAGTGTACTAGAGACATGACCATGATCACGTTTTTTTTTCCCACCTGAGTCTCCGGAACACGTAGAGATAAACCCAGAGTCGATCAGACCTTCTTACGCTGAGCTATGGTAACATTCGCGCATATGATCATGTCTCTACTGTACCACAACCACAGCCCATGAGCGAATTATGCGAAGGGGAGCAGAATATAGCAGGGGACCTTTTTGGCAAAAGTTATCTACAAACCTCTATGGATAATATTACATTTTTTTTATGTTTTGTTTATGTCCAGGTTTCACAGACCATAGCCTCTTTGTAGTTGCGAAGGACCTCCTCTGCTCTCTTCATCCTCATCCTCTTCATGCTCTCTCTGTGGCAACAAGATCCCCATTTATTGCGGTATACCACGTGCACTAGGGGTGGGGGGGGAAATCGATACGTAGTAGTATCGCGATACTTTGCGTGGCGATACTGTATCGATACAGGGACGCCAAGTATCTATATTTAATTATTCATAAAATTAAAAAAATTTAAATGTTATAAGGAAGTTGCATTGTTCATTTCAATACCTGTAATAGTACAGTAGTCCACACACACACACACATACACACACACACACACACACACACACATGTGCATTCAGTTATGTTGGAATATGACTGTAATACAGTTTGTCAGGTACATGCAACACAGATTACAGTGTTTACATCTGTCTGCTTGAGAAAATACCATGTTCTGCAATAAAAATGATTGAAGTGAGATGAACAGACTGAACTTTATTTTATTAGACAAAACATGTTGACAAAGTTTTACTTTGCAGTTGAAAAAAGGTAATAAATAAAATTTGATAATTATTTTTTTATAATAATAATAATTTCCGCAATACTCAGCGTATCGCGATATATTTAGTATCGCGATACTATCGTATCGTGACGCAAGTATCGCGATAGTATCGTATCGTGAGGTCTCTGGCGATTCCCACCCCTAACGTGCACAGAGCACCTGGGTTACAGCCATCATATTGACCTAGACAGGGACAGCATTCTCTAAGCACTGAAATGGTTTGTATTTTCACTCTCAAGTCATTTCCATACTTTTAGTAAGTAGTCTACACTTAGACAGGTGTTTTTCCCCTCATAGGGTCACAAAGGCCAAGAGGCACCAAGTGTTCTACAAAGTAGCTTAAAAGACAGTAAAAGGCTACCAGAGTTGCAAGAGATCTTATGGTGGCGAACAGGTGACACACAACTATCTCACTGACATTCAAACTACTTCATGAGTTCACGAGTGAATAGTGATACAGATTCAAATCATGTTCTGACAGGAAGGGAACAAAATAGACATGTTCAGTTATAAATAAATCAAAACTAGGGATTCACCGATACCATTTGTTCACCGCTGATACCAATTCCTAAACCTTCAGTATCAGCCAGATACCGAGCACCACACTGATCCACCACTTTCACTGAATAGTATAGACTTAGACCATCAGCGTGGGGTCATTGGAAGAAAAACATTGAGATATAATCCATTTCTCCATCTCCACTAGACAATGTTGCTTTGATTTCTGGCTTGTTACATGTGGTTCCATGGTTCTTCTTAGATCTTTAACTCACACTAAACATTTTAAAACATGATCACAAGTCACTTATGAATAGAATACTTGCTGAAGTCACTTATGAATAGAATACTTGGTCAAGTCACGTATGAATAGAATACTTGCTGAAGTCACGTATGAATAGAATACTTGCTGAAGTCACTTATGAATAGAATACTTGGTCAAGTCACTTATGAATAAAATACTTGCTGAAGTCACTTATGAATAGAATACTTGGTCAAGTCACTTATGAATAAAATACTTGGTCATGTCACTTATGAATAGAATACTTGGTCAAGTCACTTATGAATAGAATACTTGGTCAAGTCACTTATGAATAAAATACTTGCTGAAGTCACTTATGAATAGAATACTTGGTCATGTCACTTATGAATAGAATACTTGCTGAAGTCACTTATGAATAGAATACTTGGTCAAGTCACTTATGAATAGAATACTTGGTCAAGTCACTTATGAATAGAATACTTGGTGAAGTCACTTATGAATAAAATACTTGGTCAAGTAATAGAATACTTGGTCAAGTCACTTATGAATAGAATACTTGGTCAAGTCACTTATGAATAGAATACTTGGTCAAGTCACTTACAGTATGAATAGAATACTTGGTCAAGTCACTTATGAATAGAATACTTGCTGAAGTCACTTATGAATAAAATACTTGGTCAAGTAATAGAATACTTGCTGAAGTCACTTATGAATAGAATACTTGGTGAAGTCACTTATGAATAGAATACTTGGTCAAGTCACTTATGAATAGAATACTTGCTGAAGTCACTTATGAATAAAATACTTGGTCAAGTAATAGAATACTTGCTGAAGTCACTTATGAATAGAATACTTGGTCAAGTCACTTATGAATAGAATACTTGGTCAAGTCACTTATGAATAGAATACTTGGCCAAGTCACTTATGAATAGAATACTTGGTCAAGTCACTTATGAATAGAATACTTGCTGAAGTCACTTATGAATAGAATACTTGCTGAAGTCACTTATGAATAGAATACTTGGTCAAGTCACTTATGAATAGAATACTTGGTCAAGTCACTTATGAATAGAATACTTGGTCAAGTCACTTATGAATAGAATACTTGGTCAAGTCACTTATGAATAGAATACTTGCTGAAGTCACTTATGAATAGAATACTTGCTGAAGTCACTTATGAATAGAATACTTGCTGAAGTCACTTATGAATAGAATACTTGGTCAAGTCACTTATGAATAGAATACTTGCTGAAGTCACTTATGAATAGAATACTTGCTGAAGTCACTTATGAATAGAATACTTGCTGAAGTCACTTATGAATAGAATACTTGGTCAAGTCACTTATGAATAGAATACTTGGTCAAGTCACTTATGAATAGAATTAGGGGTGCACCGATATATCGGTCGGGTATCGGTATCGGCCGATAAGTGCCTTGTTGACTGCTATCGGCCGATAAGCTCAAATGTGCCGATAGCAGTCGCCGATAAATAAGCATCAATTTGTGTAGCGTCAAAAGGCAAAAAAAAAAAAAGTTCACTCGCGACCTACCTGCACAACGCCCGCCGTCCCCCACACACACACACAAGCTACTGCATCAGTTACTACTTATGATTAACAAGGCATTCGTTTTGTGGCATTAACGTTATATAGTTAGTGTTACACGGACAATAACATCAGCATATTATTATTAACATTAGTTAACGCTAGCTTTCGGTTAGCTGTTCAATGCTAATAACACAACCAAGCGAACCCATCAGAGCTCCCCATCAACACCGCTCTGTCGGGAGGATGGCATTTAAGAAAGTATCTGCTGTTAAAATGACACAAACATTCGTTTTGTGGCATTAACGTTATATAGTTAGTTACACGTTCAATTACATCAGCATAGTATTTACCCGAAGATAGCAAGCAAGCCGTTCATAGCTCGGTTCCATTCCGTTGCTCATTCCGTACCCAACTACACATTCTGCAATCTGTTAATAAAGTTTTCAACCAGACAAATGTATAGAAAGGCTTTGTTTTATTATAACATTTGTTGCAGTAAAATCATTGTGTCTCGTTTGGCCATCCTGTGGAGCGCGCTGGTCGGCGGGCACTGCCGGGCAGCTAATGTATTAGCTTGTTGTGGTTCTGAGTTTGACTCGCAAGCAGATCAATGGCGCCATGTCCCGAAGTAGAAAATGAATAAACGCTTGCCGATTGGTGGTAAGAACAGCAGGAGGTGGGTGCTAGTGGTGTGGCGTAATTGGCCGAATCGACTGTCAATCAAAATGGTTCCATTGCATTGGTTGAAAGCTCTGGTTGAGAGAATAGTATCCCGCTGCAGGCCGCCAGAATGGTTCCATTGCATTGGTTGAAAGCTCTGGTTGATAAAATAGTATCCCGCTGCAGGCCGCCAGACGATACTGGGAGAGGTGATACCATAAACATATTTCTTGATGTTTCCTTTTTTAAGTAAGTAAAGAGGCCTACAAATACAAACATACACATACAAATATACAGTAGTTTCATTAAAAAAAAAATTAAAAGAAAAAAATTAAAATAAAATATATTAAAAAAAATATTTAAAAAAATTACAAATACTTATTTGTTGACACAAGTATCGGTATCGGTATCGGCCGATTGTGTTAGTTGAACAATCGGTATCGGTATCGGTGGCCAATTTTCATATCGGTGCATCCCTAAATAGAATACTTGCTGAAGTCACTTATGAATAGAATACTTGGTCAAGTCACTTATGAATAGAATACTTGGTCATGTCACTTATGAATAGAATACTTGGTCAAGTCACTTGTGAATAGAATACTTGGTCAAGTCACTTATGAATAAAATACTTGCTGAAGTCACTTATGAATAGAATACTTGGTCATGTCACTTATGAATAGAATACTTGCTGAAGTCACTTATGAATAGAGATGTTCCGATACCATTTTTCCCTTTCCGATCCGATTCCGATACCTAAGCTTTGGGTATCGGCCGATACCGATATTTATCCGATACCAGTGCATAAAAAAAAAATTAAAAAAAAAATTATATAAATTATACTTTTTTTTTTTTTTTTAGATACTGTTATACTGTTTTTTAGTAATAACTAGAACGTATGGTATTTATTCAACAACAGGTGATTGTATAGATTTGTATTAGTATCATTAATCAATGAGTATGGGCTGCAGCACTGCAGATATACCCTACTCCAATGATCCACACGGACATTAAACGGTGTTGCACTCGCTACTCAGTGGCTCTGCAGATATACCCTATTCAGTCTGTAAGCTAGTGGCAGACGTTCATGTTGTGATTTTTGATGCAAAATAAATATTCAACATTCTCTTTTGAAACTCCGCCTCAGACTCTTATCCTTTGGCACTTGCTGTACTTTGCTTGCAGGTCTGCAGCCATTATTGCTGGATTATGTGAATAGCACCAACTTTAGACACGGTAACGTTATCAAGCTAAGCTAACTGACCTAGCTCGCCTTCCCGCATCGACATTAAGATAACGTTAGTAATAGTCAGCTAACGCTAGTCCGTAGCTACTTAACTTAAATACAATTCACCGTGGGTGCATTATTGTTGATAGACGGTCACGGACAGTGTTAGGTCCTGGAGAAAGGACAGGCGATCATCTGATTTGATGTAACGTTAAAAGCGGATGTTGTCCAACTAGCTATCTTTCCAGCTAATGCTATCATAACACCAGCCAAACACATCCCGATTCCCGTCCGAGCTCCCCGTCACACCGCACTGTCGGGGACAATGGAATTTAAGAAAGTGTATCTGCTGTTAAAATGACACAGCATCACACTTTAAAACATGTTCATTTTATAATCCTCACTCTCCGCAGGACTCGGCAGGAGATAAATTACATCATGGGATCGGAGGCTAGAATTTACGTGTACTCGCCGATACCGATACTAGCATTTTAGGCAGTATCGGCGGCATTTCCGATACTAGTATCGGTATCGGAACAACTCTACTTATGAATAGAATACTTGGTCAAGTCACTTATGAATAGAATACTTGGTCAAGTCACTTATGAATAGAATACTTGCTGAAGTCACTTATGAATAAAATACTTGGTCAAGTAATAGAATACTTGGTCATGTCACTTATGAATAGAATACTTGGTCAAGTCACTTATGAATAGAATACTTGGTCAAGTCACTTATGAATAGAATACTTGGTCAAGTCACTTATGAATAGAATACTTGCTGAAGTCACTTATGAATAAAATACTTGGTCAAGTAATAGAATACTTGCTGAAGTCACTTATGAATAGAATACTTGGTCAAGTCACTTATGAATAGAATACTTGGTCAAGTCACTTATGAATAGAATACTTGGTCAAGTCAATTATGAATAGAATACTTGCTGAAGTCACTTATGAATAAAATACTTGGTCAAGTAATAGAATACTTGCTGAAGTCACTTATGAATAGAATACTTGGTCAAGTCACTTATGAATAGAATACTTGCTGAAGTCACTTATGAATAGAATACTTGGTCAAGTCACTTATGAATAGAATACTTGGTCAAGTCACTTATGAATAGAATACTTGGTCAAGTCACTTATGAATAGAATACTTGGTCAAGTCACTTATGAATAGAATACTTGCTGAAGTCACTTATGAATAGAATACTTGCTGAAGTCACTTATGAATAGAATACTTGGTCAAGTCACTTATGAATAGAATACTTGGTCAAGTCACTTATGAATAGAATACTTGGTCAAGTCACTTATGAATAGAATACTTGGTCAAGTCACTTATGAATAGAATACTTGGTCAAGTCACTTGTGAATAGAATACTTGGTCAAGTCACTTATGAATAAAATACTTGGCCAAATCACTTATGAATAGAATACTTAATAAAGTCACTTATAAATGTAATACTTGGTCAAGTCACTTTGAAATGGAATATATATATATATATGTATTTTTCACCCCTCCCAATTTTCCCAAGGCTTCCACTGCTTCTCTCTCTCACTCTAGCCCCCCACCCCACCCCATGACACACACACATACACACACACACACACACACACACACACACACACACACACACACACACACACACACACACACACACACACACACACACACACACACACACACACACACACACACACACACACACACACACACAAGTTAATCCGTAGACCCCCAGCTGTTTCCAGGCTAATGTTTAATAATTACCACAGCAGTCACAACATGCTTTCAGGTCATGTCTATGTGCTGTGTGATGATAACGACTTGTCCTCAGTTAGACTCACACATGTTCAGTTTGTTGCTGTTGGTGTTTCTGTAGAGTATCACACAGAGAGGAGCTGCAGTATCACAGTAATAAAGCTACTATAACCACATTTTCTTATTTTCTTTTAAGATTTAATGTTTATGTTTTAATGATTTGCTTCCTCTTTTTCTCTGTTTGCTTGGTAATGTTACCAGTAGCATGCTGTAGCCCACATGCCCGAGGACGTAGTGGTTTATTAATACAATTCAAAAGTAGAGAGATTCAGTTGTGACAGACAAAAAGTAAATCTCAATATTAACCACCTCTGGTTTTGGCTCTGACAGTCCAGACTAGCAGACTAACATGCTACCAGGCTAACATGCTACCAGGATACCAGGCTACCAGACTAACATGCTACCAGACTAACATGCTACCAGGATACCAGGCTACAAGACTAACATGCTACCAGGCTACCAGACTAACATGCTACCAGACTAACATGCTACCAGACTAACATGCTAACAGACTAACATGCTACAAGACTAACATGCTACCAGGCTACCAGACTAACATGCTACCAGACTAACATGCTACCAGACTAACATGCTACCAGACTAACATGCTAACAGACTAACATGCTACAAGACTAACATGCTACCAGGCTACCAGACTAACATGCTACCAGACTAACATGCTACCAGACTAACATGCTACCAGACTAACATGCTAGCAGACTAACATGCTACCAGGCTACCAGACTAACATGCTACCAGACTAACATGCTACCAGACTAACATGCTACCAGACTAACATGCTACCAGGCTACCAGACTAACATGCTACCAGACTAACATGCTACCAGGCTACCAGACTAACATGCTACCAGACTAACATGCTACCAGACTAACATGCTACCAGACTAACATGCTACCAGGCTACCAGACTAACACGCTACCAGGCTAACATGCTAACAGACTAACATGCTACAAGACTAACATGCTAACAGACTAACATGCTACAAGACTAACATGCTACCAGGCTACCAGACTAACATGCTACCAGACTAACATGCTACAAGACTAACATGCTAACAGACTAACATGCTACAAGACTAACATGCTACCAGGCTACCAGGCTAACATGCTACCAGACTAACATGCTACAAGACTAACATGCTAACAGACTAACATGCTACCAGGCTACCAGACTAACATGCTACCAGACTAACATGCTACCAGACTAACATGCTACCAGACTAACATGCTACCAGGCTACCAGACTAACATGCTACCAGACTAACATGCTACCAGACTAACATGCTACCAGACTAACATGCTACCAGGCTACCAGACTAACATGCTACCAGACTAACATGCTACCAGGCTACCAGACTAACATGCTACCAGACTAACATGCTACCAGACTAACATGCTACCAGACTAACATGCTACCAGGCTACCAGACTAACACGCTACCAGGCTAACATGCTACCAGACTAACATGCTACCAGGCTAACATGCTACCAGACTAACATGCTACCAGACTAACATGCTACCAGGCTAACGTGCTACCAGGCTAACATGCTACCAGACTAACATGCTACCAGACTAACATGCTACCAGACTAACATGCTACCAGGCTACCAGACTAACATGCTACCAGACTAACATGCTACCAGGCTACCAGACTAACATGCTACCAGACTAACATGCTACCAGACTAACATGCTACCAGACTAACATGCTACCAGGCTACCAGACTAACATGCTACCAGACTAACACGCTACCAGGCTAACATGCTACCAGACTAACATGCTACCAGGCTAACATGCTACCAGGCTAACATGCTACCAGACTAACATGCTACCAGACTAACATGCTACCAGACTAACATGCTAACAGGGGTTCCTCTCTGACAGTTAGCACTAACAGGGTCTAGCAGGGTGTTCTCTCTGACAGTTAGCACTAACAGGGTCTAGCAGGGTGTTCTCTCTGACAGTTAGCACTAACAGGGTCTAGCAGGGTGTTCTCTGACAGTTAGCACTAACAGGGTCTAGCAGGGTGTTCTCTGACAGTTAGCACTAACAGGGTCTAGCAGGGTTCCTCTCTGACAGTTAGCACTAACAGGGTCTAGCAGGGTGTTCTCTGACAGTTAGCACTAACAGGGTCTAGCAGGGTTCCTCTCTGACAGTTAGCACTAACAGGGTCTAGCAGGGTGTTCTCTCTGACAGTTAGCACTAACAGGGTCTAGCAGGGTGTTCTCTCTGACAGTTAGCACTAACAGGGTCTAGCAGGGTGTTATCTGACAGTTAGCACTAACAGGGTCTAGCAGGGTTCCTCTCTGACAGTTAGCACTAACAGGGTCTAGCAGGGTGTTCTCTCTGACAGTTAGCACTAACAGGGTCTAGCAGGGTGTTCTCTGACAGTTAGCACTAACAGGGTCTAGCAGGGTGTTCTCTGACAGTTAGCACTAACAGGGTCTAGCAGGGTGTTCTCTGACAGTTAGCACTAACAGGGTCTAGCAGGGTGTTCTCTCTGACAGTTAGCACTAACAGGGTCTAGCAGGGTGTTCTCTGACAGTTAGCACTAACAGGGTCTAGCAGGGTGTTCTCTCTGACAGTTAGCACTAACAGGGTCTAGCAGGGTGTTCTCTCTGACAGTTAGCACTAACAGGGTCTAGCAGGGTGTTCTCTGACAGTTAGCACTAACAGGGTCTAGCAGGGTGTTCTCTCTGACAGTTAGCACTAACAGGGTCTAGCAGGGTGTTCTCTCTGACAGTTAGCACTAACAGGGTCTAGCAGGGTGTTCTCTCTGACAGTTAGCACTAACAGGGTCTAGCAGGGTGTTCTCTGACAGTTAGCACTAACAGGGTCTAGCAGGGTGTTCTCTCTGACAGTTAGCACTAACAGGGTCTAGCAGGCTGTTCTCTGACAGTTAGCACTAACAGGGTCTAGCAGGGTGTTCTCTCTGACAGTTAGCACTAACAGGGTCTAGCAGGGTGCCTCTCTGACAGTTAGCACTAACAGGGTGTAGCAGGGTGTTCTCTGACAGTTAGCACTAACAGGGTCTAGCAGGGTGTTCTCTGACAGTTAGCACTAACAGGGTCTAGCAGGGTTCCTCTCTGACAGTTAGCACTAACGGGGTCTAGCAGGGTTCCTCTCTGACAGTTAGCACTAACAGGGTCTAGCAGGGTGTTCTCTCTGACAGTTAGCACTAACAGGGTCTAGCAGGGTGTTCTCTCTGACAGTTAGCACTAACAGGGTCTAGCAGGGTGTTCTCTCTGACAGTTAGCACTAACAGGGTCTAGCAGGGTTCCTCTCTGACAGTTAGCACTAACAGGGTCTAGCAGGATGTTCTCTCTGACAGTTAGGACTAACAGGGTCTAGCAGGGTGTTCTCTGACAGTTAGCACTAACAGGGTCTAGCAGGGTGTTCTCTCTGACAGTTAGCACTAACAGGGTCTAGCAGGGTGTTCTCTCTGACAGTTAGCACTAACAGGGTCTAGCAGGATGTTCTCTCTGACAGTTAGGACTAACAGGGTCTAGCAGGGTGCCTCTCTGACAGTTAGCACTAACAGGGTGTAGCAGGGTGTTCTCTGACAGTTAGCACTAACAGGGTCTAGCAGGATGTTCTCTCTGACAGTTAGCACTAACAGGGTGTAGCAGGTTCCCTCTCTGACAGTTAGCACTAACAGGGTCTAGCAGGGTTCCTCTCTGACAGTTAGCACTAACAGGGTCTAGCAGGGTGTTCTCTCTGACAGTTAGCACTAACAGGGTCTAGCAGGGTGTTCTCTCTGACAGTTAGCACTAACAGGGTCTAGCAGGGTTCCTCTCTGACAGTTAGCACTAACAGGGTGTAGCAGGGTGTTCTCTGACAGTTAGCACTAACAGGGTCTAGCAGGGTGTTCTCTCTGACAGTTAGCACTAACAGGGTCTAGCAGGGTGTTCTCTCTGACAGTTAGCACTAACAGGGTGTAGCAGGGTGTTCTCTGACAGTTAGCACTAACAGGGTCTAGCAGGGTGTTCTCTCTGACAGTTAGCACTAACAGGGTCTAGCAGGGTGTTCTCTCTGACAGTTAGCACTAACAGGGTCTAGCAGGGTTGCTCTCTGACAGTTAGCACTAACAGGGTGTAGCAGGGTTCCTCTCTGACAGTTAGCACTAACAGGGTCTAGCAGGGTGTTCTCTGACAGTTAGCACTAACAGGGTCTAGCAGGGTGTTCTCTCTGACAGTTAGCACTAACAGTGTCTAGCAGGGTGTTCTCTGACAGTTAGCACTAACAGGGTCTAACAGGGTGTTCTCTGACAGTTAGCACTAACAGGGTCTAACAGGGTGTTCTCTGACAGTTAGCACTAACAGGGTCTAACAGGGTGTTCTCTGACAGTTAGCACTAACAGGGTGTAGCAGGGTTCCTCTCTGACAGTTAGCACTAACAGGGTCTAGCAGGGTGTTCTCTGACAGTTAGCACTAACAGGGTCTAGCAGGGTGTTCTCTCTGACAGTTAGCACTAACAGGGTCTAGCAGGGTGTTCTCTGACAGTTAGCACTAACAGGGTGTAGCAGGGTTCCTCTCTGACAGTTAGCACTAACAGGGTGTAGCAGGGTTCCTCTCTGACAGTTAGCACTAACAGGGTGTAGCAGGGTTCCTCTCTGACAGTTAGCACTAACAGGGTCTAGCAGGGTGTTCTCTCTGACAGTTAGCACTAACAGGGAAAGCAGGGTGTTCTCTGACAGTTAGCACTAACAGGGTGTAGCAGGGTTCCTCTCTGACAGTTAGCACTAACAGGGTCTAGCAGGGTGTTCTCTCTGACAGTTAGCACTAACAGGGTCTAGCAGGGTGTTCTCTCTGACAGTTAGCACTAACAGGGTCTAGCAGGGTGTTCTCTCTGACAGTTAGCACTAACAGGGTCTAGCAGGGTGCCTCTCTGACAGTTAGCACTAACAGGGTCTAGCAGGGTGTTCTCTCTGACAGTTAGCACTAACAGGGTCTAGCAGGGTGTTCTCTGACAGTTAGCACTAACAGGGTCTAGCAGGGTGTTCTCTCTGACAGTTAGCACTAACAGGGTCTAGCAGGGTGTTCTCTGACAGTTAGCACTAACAGGGTCTAGCAGGGTGTTCTCTCTGACAGTTAGCACTAACAGGGTCTAGCAGGGTGTTCTCTCTGACAGTTAGCACTAACAGGGTCTAGCAGGGTGTTCTCTCTGACAGTTAGCACTAACAGGGTCTAGCAGGGTGTTCTGTCTGACAGTTAGCACTAACAGGGTCAAGCAGGGTGTTCTCTGACAGTTAGCACTAACAGGGTCTAGCAGGGTGTTCTCTGACAGTTAGCACTAACAGGGTCTAGCAGGGTGTTCTCTCTGACAGTTAGCACTAACAGGGTCTAGCAGGATGTTCTCTCTGACAGTTAGCACTAACAGGGTCTAGCAGGGTGTTCTCTCTGACAGTTAGCACTAACAGGGTGTAGCAGGGTGTTCTCTCCGACAGTTAGCACTAACAGGGTCTAGCAGGGTGTTCTCTCTGACAGTTAGCACTAACAGGGTCTAGCAGGGTGTTCTCTGACAGTTAGCACTAACAGGGTCTAGCAGGGTTCCTCTCTGACAGTTAGCACTAACAGGGTCTAGCAGGGTGTTCTCTGACAGTTAGCACTAACAGGGTGTAGCAGGGTGTTCTCTCTGACAGTTAGCACTAACAGGGTCTAGCAGGGTGTTATCTGACAGTTAGCACTAACAGGGTCTAGCAGGGTGTTCTCTCTGACAGTTAGCACTAACAGGGTCTAGCAGGGTTCCTCTCTGACAGTTAGCACTAACAGGGTCTAGCAGGGTGTTCTCTGACAGTTAGCACTAACAGGGTCTAGCAGGGTGTTCTCTCTGACAGTTAGCACTAACAGGGTCTAGCAGGGTGTTCTCTGACAGTTAGCACTAACAGGGTCTAGCAGGGTGTTCTCTGACAGTTAGCACTAACAGGGTCTAGCAGGGTTCCTCTCTGACAGTTAGCACTAACAGGGTGTATCAGGGTTCCTCTCTGACAGTTAGCACTAACAGTGTCTAGCAGGGTGTTCTCTGACAGTTAGCACTAACAGGGTCTAGCAGGGTTCCTCTCTGACAGTTATCACTAACAGGGTCTAGCAGGGTTCCTCTCTGACAGTTAGCACTAACAGGGTCTAGCAGGGTGTTATCTGACAGTTAGCACTAACAGGGTCTAGCAGGGTTGCTCTCTGGCAGTTAGCACTAACAGGGTCTAGCAGGGTTCCTCTCTGACAGTTACACTAACAGGGTCTAGCAGGGTGTTCTCTCTGACAGTTAGCACTAACAGGGTCTAGCAGGGTGTTCTCTCTGACAGTTAGCACTAACAGGGTCTAGCAGGGTGTTCTCTCTGACAGTTAGCACTAACATGGTCTAGCAGGGTGTTCTCTCTGACAGTTAGCACTAACAGGGTCTAGCAGGGTGTTCTCTCTGACAGTTAGCACTAACAGGGTCTAGCAGGGTGTTCTCTGACAGTTAGCACTAACAGGGTGTAGCAGGGTTCCTCTCTGACAGTTAGCACTAACAGGGTCTAGCAGGGTGTTCTCTCTGACAGTTAGCACTAACAGGGTCTAGCAGGGTGTTCTCTGACAGTTAGCACTAACAGGGTCTAGCAGGGTGTTCTCTCTGACAGTTAGCACTAACAGGGTCTAGCAGGGTGTTCTCTGACAGTTAGCACTAACAGGGTCTAGCAGGGTGTTCTCTCTGACAGTTAGCACTAACAGGGTCTAGCAGGGTGTTCTCTCTGACAGTTAGCACTAACAGGGTCTAGCAGGGTTCCTCTCTGACAGTTAGCACTAACAGGGTCTAGCAGGGTGTTCTCTCTGACAGTTAGCACTAACAGGGTCTAGCAGGGTGTTCTCTCTGACAGTTAGCACTAACAGGGTCTAGCAGGGTGTTCTCTGACAGTTAGCACTAACAGGGTCTAGCAGGGTGTTCTCTGACAGTTAGCACTAACAGGGTCTAGCAGGGTGTTCTCTCTGACAGTTAGCACTAACAGGGTGTAGCAGTGTTCCTCTCTGACAGTTAGCACTAACAGGGTCTAGGAGGGTGTTCTCTCTGACAGTTAGCACTAACAGGGTCTAGCAGGGTGTTCTCTCTGACAGTTAGCACTAACAGGGTCTAGCAGGGTTCCTCTCTGACAGTTAGCACTAACAGGGTGTAGCAGGGTGTTCTCTGACAGTTAGCACTAACAGGGTCTAGCAGGGTTCCTCTCTGACAGTTAGCACTAACAGGGTCTAGCAGGGTTCCTCTCTGACAGTTAGCACTAACAGGGTCTAGCAGGGTTCCTCTCTGACAGTTAGCACTAACAGGGTCTAGCAGGGTGTTCTCTCTGACAGTTAGGACTAACAGGGTCTAGCAGGGTTCCTCTCTGACAGTTAGCACTAACAGGGTGTAGCAGGGTTCCTCTCTGACAGTTAGCACTAACAGGGTCTAGCAGGGTGTTCTCTGACAGTTAGCACTAACAGGGTCTAGCAGGGTTCCTCTCTGACAGTTAGCACTAACAGGGTCTAGCAGGGTTCCTCTCTGACAGTTAGCACTAACAGGGTCTAGCAGGGTGTTCTCTCTGACAGTTAGCACTAACAGGGTCTAGCAGGGTGTTCTCTGACAGTTAGCACTAACAGGGTCTAGCAGGGTGTTCTCTCTGACAGTTAGCACTAACAGGGTCTAGCAGGGTTCCTCTCTGACAGTTAGCACTAACAGGGTCTAGCAGGGTGTTCTCTCTGACAGTTAGCACTAACAGGGTCTAGCAGGGTGTTCTCTGACAGTTAGCACTAACAGGGTCTAGCAGGGTGTTCTCTCTGACAGTTAGCACTAACAGGGTCTAGCAGGGTGTTCTCTCTGACAGTTAGCACTAACAGGGTCTAGCAGGGTGTTCTCTCTGACAGTTAGCACTAACAGGGTCTAGCAGGGTTCCTCTCTGACAGTTAGCACTAACAGGGTCTAGCAGGGTGTTCTCTCTGACAGTTAGCACTAACAGGGTCTAGCAGGGTGTTCTCTCTGACAGTTAGCACTAACAGGGTCTAGCAGGGTGCCTCTCTGACAGTTAGCACTAACAGGGTCTAGCAGGGTGTTCTCTCTGACAGTTAGCACTAACAGGGTCTAGCAGGGTGTTCTCTGACAGTTAGCACTAACAGGGTCTAGCAGAGTTCCTCTCTGACAGTTAGCACTAACAGGGTCTAGCAGGGTTCCTCTCTGACAGTTAGCACTAACAGGGTCTAGCAGGGTGTTCTCTCTGACAGTTAGCACTAACAGGGTCTAGCAGGGTGCCTCTCTGACAGTTAGCACTAACAGGGTCTAGCAGGGTGTTCTCTCTGACAGTTAGCACTAACAGGGTCTAGCAGGGTGTTCTCTGACAGTTAGCACTAACAGGGTCTAGCAGAGTTCCTCTCTGACAGTTAGCACTAACAGGGTCTAGCAGGGTTCCTCTCTGACAGTTAGCACTAACAGGGTCTAGCATGGTGTTCTCTCTGACAGTTAGCACTAACATGGTCTAGCAGGGTGTTCTCTCTGACAGTTAGCACTAACAGGGTCTAGCAGGGTTCCTCTCTGACAGTTAGCACTAACAGGTTCTAGCAGGGTGTTCTCTCTGACAGTTAGCACTAACAGGGTGTAGCAGGGTTCCTCTCTGACAGTTAGCACTAACAGGGTCTAGCAGGGTTCCTCTCTGACAGTTAGCACTAACAGGGTCTAGCAGGGTTCCTCTCTGACAGTTAGCACTAACAGGGTCTAGCAGGGTGTTCTCTCTGACAGTTAGCACTAACAGGGTCTAGCAGGGTTCCTCTCTGACAGTTAGCACTAACAGGGTGTAGCAGGGTTCCTCTCTGACAGTTAGCACTAACAGGGTCTAGCAGGGTGTTCTCTCTGACAGTTAGCACTAACAGGGTCTAGCAGGGTGCCTCTCTGACAGTTAGCACTAACAGGGTCTAGTAGGGTGTTCTCTGACAGTTAGCACTAACAGGGTCTAGCAGGGTGTTCTCTCTGACAGTTAGCACTAACAGGGTCTAGCAGGGTGTTCTCTGACAGTTAGCACTAACAGGGTCTAGCAGGGTGTTCTCTCTGACAGTTAGCACTAACAGGGTCTAGCAGGCTGTTCTCTGACAGTTAGCACTAACAGGGTCTAGCAGGGTGTTCTCTCTGACAGTTAGCACTAACAGGGTCTAGCAGGGTGCCTCTCTGACAGTTAGCACTAACAGGGTGTAGCAGGGTGTTCTCTGACAGTTAGCACTAACAGGGTCTAGCAGGGTGTTCTCTGACAGTTAGCACTAACAGGGTCTAGCAGGGTTCCTCTCTGACAGTTAGCACTAACGGGGTCTAGCAGGGTTCCTCTCTGACAGTTAGCACTAACAGGGTCTAGCAGGGTGTTCTCTCTGACAGTTAGCACTAACAGGGTCTAGCAGGGTGTTCTCTCTGACAGTTAGCACTAACAGGGTCTAGCAGGGTGTTCTCTCTGACAGTTAGCACTAACAGGGTCTAGCAGGGTTCCTCTCTGACAGTTAGCACTAACAGGGTCTAGCAGGATGTTCTCTCTGACAGTTAGGACTAACAGGGTCTAGCAGGGTGTTCTCTGACAGTTAGCACTAACAGGGTCTAGCAGGGTGTTCTCTCTGACAGTTAGCACTAACAGGGTCTAGCAGGGTGTTCTCTCTGACAGTTAGCACTAACAGGGTCTAGCAGGATGTTCTCTCTGACAGTTAGGACTAACAGGGTCTAGCAGGGTGCCTCTCTGACAGTTAGCACTAACAGGGTGTAGCAGGGTGTTCTCTGACAGTTAGCACTAACAGGGTCTAGCAGGATGTTCTCTCTGACAGTTAGCACTAACAGGGTGTAGCAGGTTCCCTCTCTGACAGTTAGCACTAACAGGGTCTAGCAGGGTTCCTCTCTGACAGTTAGCACTAACAGGGTCTAGCAGGGTGTTCTCTCTGACAGTTAGCACTAACAGGGTCTAGCAGGGTGTTCTCTCTGACAGTTAGCACTAACAGGGTCTAGCAGGGTTCCTCTCTGACAGTTAGCACTAACAGGGTGTAGCAGGGTGTTCTCTGACAGTTAGCACTAACAGGGTCTAGCAGGGTGTTCTCTCTGACAGTTAGCACTAACAGGGTCTAGCAGGGTGTTCTCTCTGACAGTTAGCACTAACAGGGTGTAGCAGGGTGTTCTCTGACAGTTAGCACTAACAGGGTCTAGCAGGGTGTTCTCTCTGACAGTTAGCACTAACAGGGTCTAGCAGGGTGTTCTCTCTGACAGTTAGCACTAACAGGGTCTAGCAGGGTTGCTCTCTGACAGTTAGCACTAACAGGGTGTAGCAGGGTTCCTCTCTGACAGTTAGCACTAACAGGGTCTAGCAGGGTGTTCTCTGACAGTTAGCACTAACAGGGTCTAGCAGGGTGTTCTCTCTGACAGTTAGCACTAACAGTGTCTAGCAGGGTGTTCTCTGACAGTTAGCACTAACAGGGTCTAACAGGGTGTTCTCTGACAGTTAGCACTAACAGGGTCTAACAGGGTGTTCTCTGACAGTTAGCACTAACAGGGTCTAACAGGGTGTTCTCTGACAGTTAGCACTAACAGGGTGTAGCAGGGTTCCTCTCTGACAGTTAGCACTAACAGGGTCTAGCAGGGTGTTCTCTGACAGTTAGCACTAACAGGGTCTAGCAGGGTGTTCTCTCTGACAGTTAGCACTAACAGGGTCTAGCAGGGTGTTCTCTGACAGTTAGCACTAACAGGGTGTAGCAGGGTTCCTCTCTGACAGTTAGCACTAACAGGGTGTAGCAGGGTTCCTCTCTGACAGTTAGCACTAACAGGGTGTAGCAGGGTTCCTCTCTGACAGTTAGCACTAACAGGGTCTAGCAGGGTGTTCTCTCTGACAGTTAGCACTAACAGGGAAAGCAGGGTGTTCTCTGACAGTTAGCACTAACAGGGTGTAGCAGGGTTCCTCTCTGACAGTTAGCACTAACAGGGTCTAGCAGGGTGTTCTCTCTGACAGTTAGCACTAACAGGGTCTAGCAGGGTGTTCTCTCTGACAGTTAGCACTAACAGGGTCTAGCAGGGTGTTCTCTCTGACAGTTAGCACTAACAGGGTCTAGCAGGGTGCCTCTCTGACAGTTAGCACTAACAGGGTCTAGCAGGGTGTTCTCTCTGACAGTTAGCACTAACAGGGTCTAGCAGGGTGTTCTCTGACAGTTAGCACTAACAGGGTCTAGCAGGGTGTTCTCTCTGACAGTTAGCACTAACAGGGTCTAGCAGGGTGTTCTCTGACAGTTAGCACTAACAGGGTCTAGCAGGGTGTTCTCTCTGACAGTTAGCACTAACAGGGTCTAGCAGGGTGTTCTCTCTGACAGTTAGCACTAACAGGGTCTAGCAGGGTGTTCTCTCTGACAGTTAGCACTAACAGGGTCTAGCAGGGTGTTCTGTCTGACAGTTAGCACTAACAGGGTCAAGCAGGGTGTTCTCTGACAGTTAGCACTAACAGGGTCTAGCAGGGTGTTCTCTGACAGTTAGCACTAACAGGGTCTAGCAGGGTGTTCTCTCTGACAGTTAGCACTAACAGGGTCTAGCAGGATGTTCTCTCTGACAGTTAGCACTAACAGGGTCTAGCAGGGTGTTCTCTCTGACAGTTAGCACTAACAGGGTGTAGCAGGGTGTTCTCTCCGACAGTTAGCACTAACAGGGTCTAGCAGGGTGTTCTCTCTGACAGTTAGCACTAACAGGGTCTAGCAGGGTGTTCTCTGACAGTTAGCACTAACAGGGTCTAGCAGGGTTCCTCTCTGACAGTTAGCACTAACAGGGTCTAGCAGGGTGTTCTCTGACAGTTAGCACTAACAGGGTGTAGCAGGGTGTTCTCTCTGACAGTTAGCACTAACAGGGTCTAGCAGGGTGTTATCTGACAGTTAGCACTAACAGGGTCTAGCAGGGTGTTCTCTCTGACAGTTAGCACTAACAGGGTCTAGCAGGGTTCCTCTCTGACAGTTAGCACTAACAGGGTCTAGCAGGGTGTTCTCTGACAGTTAGCACTAACAGGGTCTAGCAGGGTGTTCTCTCTGACAGTTAGCACTAACAGGGTCTAGCAGGGTGTTCTCTGACAGTTAGCACTAACAGGGTCTAGCAGGGTGTTCTCTGACAGTTAGCACTAACAGGGTCTAGCAGGGTTCCTCTCTGACAGTTAGCACTAACAGGGTGTATCAGGGTTCCTCTCTGACAGTTAGCACTAACAGTGTCTAGCAGGGTGTTCTCTGACAGTTAGCACTAACAGGGTCTAGCAGGGTTCCTCTCTGACAGTTATCACTAACAGGGTCTAGCAGGGTTCCTCTCTGACAGTTAGCACTAACAGGGTCTAGCAGGGTGTTATCTGACAGTTAGCACTAACAGGGTCTAGCAGGGTTGCTCTCTGGCAGTTAGCACTAACAGGGTCTAGCAGGGTTCCTCTCTGACAGTTACACTAACAGGGTCTAGCAGGGTGTTCTCTCTGACAGTTAGCACTAACAGGGTCTAGCAGGGTGTTCTCTCTGACAGTTAGCACTAACAGGGTCTAGCAGGGTGTTCTCTCTGACAGTTAGCACTAACAGGGTCTAGCAGGGTGTTCTCTCTGACAGTTAGCACTAACAGGGTCTAGCAGGGTGTTCTCTCTGACAGTTAGCACTAACAGGGTCTAGCAGGGTGTTCTCTGACAGTTAGCACTAACAGGGTGTAGCAGGGTTCCTCTCTGACAGTTAGCACTAACAGGGTCTAGCAGGGTGTTCTCTCTGACAGTTAGCACTAACAGGGTCTAGCAGGGTGTTCTCTGACAGTTAGCACTAACAGGGTCTAGCAGGGTGTTCTCTCTGACAGTTAGCACTAACAGGGTCTAGCAGGGTGTTCTCTGACAGTTAGCACTAACAGGGTCTAGCAGGGTGTTCTCTCTGACAGTTAGCACTAACAGGGTCTAGCAGGGTGTTCTCTCTGACAGTTAGCACTAACAGGGTCTAGCAGGGTTCCTCTCTGACAGTTAGCACTAACAGGGTCTAGCAGGGTGTTCTCTCTGACAGTTAGCACTAACAGGGTCTAGCAGGGTGTTCTCTCTGACAGTTAGCACTAACAGGGTCTAGCAGGGTGTTCTCTGACAGTTAGCACTAACAGGGTCTAGCAGGGTGTTCTCTGACAGTTAGCACTAACAGGGTCTAGCAGGGTGTTCTCTCTGACAGTTAGCACTAACAGGGTGTAGCAGTGTTCCTCTCTGACAGTTAGCACTAACAGGGTCTAGGAGGGTGTTCTCTCTGACAGTTAGCACTAACAGGGTCTAGCAGGGTGTTCTCTCTGACAGTTAGCACTAACAGGGTCTAGCAGGGTTCCTCTCTGACAGTTAGCACTAACAGGGTGTAGCAGGGTGTTCTCTGACAGTTAGCACTAACAGGGTCTAGCAGGGTTCCTCTCTGACAGTTAGCACTAACAGGGTCTAGCAGGGTTCCTCTCTGACAGTTAGCACTAACAGGGTCTAGCAGGGTTCCTCTCTGACAGTTAGCACTAACAGGGTCTAGCAGGGTGTTCTCTCTGACAGTTAGGACTAACAGGGTCTAGCAGGGTTCCTCTCTGACAGTTAGCACTAACAGGGTGTAGCAGGGTTCCTCTCTGACAGTTAGCACTAACAGGGTCTAGCAGGGTGTTCTCTGACAGTTAGCACTAACAGGGTCTAGCAGGGTTCCTCTCTGACAGTTAGCACTAACAGGGTCTAGCAGGGTTCCTCTCTGACAGTTAGCACTAACAGGGTCTAGCAGGGTGTTCTCTCTGACAGTTAGCACTAACAGGGTCTAGCAGGGTGTTCTCTGACAGTTAGCACTAACAGGGTCTAGCAGGGTGTTCTCTCTGACAGTTAGCACTAACAGGGTCTAGCAGGGTTCCTCTCTGACAGTTAGCACTAACAGGGTCTAGCAGGGTGTTCTCTCTGACAGTTAGCACTAACAGGGTCTAGCAGGGTGTTCTCTGACAGTTAGCACTAACAGGGTCTAGCAGGGTGTTCTCTCTGACAGTTAGCACTAACAGGGTCTAGCAGGGTGTTCTCTCTGACAGTTAGCACTAACAGGGTCTAGCAGGGTGTTCTCTCTGACAGTTAGCACTAACAGGGTCTAGCAGGGTTCCTCTCTGACAGTTAGCACTAACAGGGTCTAGCAGGGTGTTCTCTCTGACAGTTAGCACTAACAGGGTCTAGCAGGGTGTTCTCTCTGACAGTTAGCACTAACAGGGTCTAGCAGGGTGCCTCTCTGACAGTTAGCACTAACAGGGTCTAGCAGGGTGTTCTCTCTGACAGTTAGCACTAACAGGGTCTAGCAGGGTGTTCTCTGACAGTTAGCACTAACAGGGTCTAGCAGAGTTCCTCTCTGACAGTTAGCACTAACAGGGTCTAGCAGGGTTCCTCTCTGACAGTTAGCACTAACAGGGTCTAGCAGGGTGTTCTCTCTGACAGTTAGCACTAACAGGGTCTAGCAGGGTGCCTCTCTGACAGTTAGCACTAACAGGGTCTAGCAGGGTGTTCTCTCTGACAGTTAGCACTAACAGGGTCTAGCAGGGTGTTCTCTGACAGTTAGCACTAACAGGGTCTAGCAGAGTTCCTCTCTGACAGTTAGCACTAACAGGGTCTAGCAGGGTTCCTCTCTGACAGTTAGCACTAACAGGGTCTAGCATGGTGTTCTCTCTGACAGTTAGCACTAACATGGTCTAGCAGGGTGTTCTCTCTGACAGTTAGCACTAACAGGGTCTAGCAGGGTTCCTCTCTGACAGTTAGCACTAACAGGTTCTAGCAGGGTGTTCTCTCTGACAGTTAGCACTAACAGGGTGTAGCAGGGTTCCTCTCTGACAGTTAGCACTAACAGGGTCTAGCAGGGTTCCTCTCTGACAGTTAGCACTAACAGGGTCTAGCAGGGTTCCTCTCTGACAGTTAGCACTAACAGGGTCTAGCAGGGTGTTCTCTCTGACAGTTAGCACTAACAGGGTCTAGCAGGGTTCCTCTCTGACAGTTAGCACTAACAGGGTGTAGCAGGGTTCCTCTCTGACAGTTAGCACTAACAGGGTCTAGCAGGGTGTTCTCTCTGACAGTTAGCACTAACAGGGTCTAGCAGGGTGCCTCTCTGACAGTTAGCACTAACAGGGTC
>NW_028172262.1:187885-192675 GCF_963971535.1 Notolepis coatsorum
CAGCCCATTAGGAGAGATGATTAGAGGGTCAACTATCCAGGAAGATGACATCACAAAGTCTGTTTAGAGAAGTTGCTCCACTCCTGGGATCACACACACACACACACACACACACACACACACACACACACACACACACACACACACACAGTCATCATCATATGATCAATGAAATTAAATGAAATCAATGAGAAATTGTGTTTAATAATCTCAATCAATATCAATCAATCAAATATCAATCAAAATAATTGTGATTATGATTTTTGCCATAATCGAGGAGCCCTTATGTAGGCCTACTGCTTGTAATGTAAATAAATATAAATAAATAATAAAGTAAATCTTAATAAAATCCCTATGATCTAAGGGATGGACAAGGACATGCTCCTGGTAAACAACATCAATGCTCCTGGTAAACAACATCAATGCTCCTGGTAAACAACATCAATGCTCCTGGTCAATAACATCAATGCTCCTGGTCAACAACATCAATGCTCCTGGTAAACAACATCAATGCTCCTGGTCAACAACATCAATGCTCCTGGTCAATAACATCAATGCTCCTGGTCAACAACATCAATGCTCCTGGTAAACAACATCAATGCTCCTGGTAAACAACATCAATGCTCCTGGTCAATAACATCAATGCTCCTGGTCAACAACATCAATGCTCCTGGTAAACAACATCAATGCTCCTGGTCAACAACATCAATGCTCCTGGTAAACAACATCAATGCTCCTGGTCAACAACATCAATGCTCCTGGTCAACAACATCAATGCTCCTGGTCAACAACATCAATGCTCCTGGTCAACAACATCAATGCTCCTGGTCAACAACATCAATGCTCCTGGTCAACAACATCAATGCTCCTGGTAAACAACATCAATGCTCCTGGTCAACAACATCAATGCTCCTGGTCAACAACATCAATGCTCCTGGTCAACAACATCAATGCTCCTACACAGCTCTACACACAAACACACACACACATCTACACACAAACACACACATACAGTACCTACACACATGGCTCTACACACAAACACACACACATACCTACACACAGAGTTCTACACAAACACACACACACATACACACAGAGCTCTACACACATCTACACACAAACACATCTACATTCCCATCAGCGAACCAATCACTAGCAGATGCTCTCTCAGCCTCACCATGTGACATCATCACCCCGACTGCTGCTCCTAGAGCCTTATAAGGCTGTGTGTGTGTGTGCGTGTGCGTGTGCGTGTGTGTGTGTGTGTGTGTGTGTGTGTGTGTGTGTGTGTGTGTGTGTGTGTGTGTGTGTGCGTGTGCATTTACAGTTGATAACAAGCCACTGAGAGTCTATGCACGTCATGAAACATATACCTATCTGGGTCATAAATTTAATGTGGCAGGTGAATGGGAACAACAAGTGAGTGAAATTATCTCTGATTACTCAACCAGATTAGATTTAATTGATTCATCGCCCCTGCCACTCATCATGAAGCTTGAAGCAGTCAGACAAATAGCCCTGGTCAAAGTTCAGCACCTATTCTCAAATGTACATATTCCTCGCAAATTTCTCTGTGAGATGAACAATAAAACCGTACAGATGGTGAGACAATGGACTGGACTGAACACTCACTCAACACGGGACATCATATTCCATACAATGCGGAGGGGCGGCCTGGGTGTTCCCAACTTTGAATGGACGTACAGTACACTGCCACGAGACTCAGTCATCTTCTCAACATGCTGAACAGTGACGACCAGCACGTCAGAGAGCAGGCCAGCGCCTCTCTGTTCCTGGACCTGCAGAGACGCAAGGTCCCCCTGGCGTGTGGGTCTGATCCAAACTTCCTGGGTTACAAGAAGAAAGCTAGTGGAAAGCTGGACAGCCGCGCCCCCGGATTCGGGGTGTGGTCTGACTGGCCAGACCTGAATGACCTATGCGGCTGGTCCAACGTGGCCCTGGAGTGGGTGGGGCCGGACTCAGACGCTGTTAACGTTTCTGAGGAGATCATCTCTGACCCTACCATCTCTGTGAAGGCCACCATTGACATCTGTGGAACGTGGCATGAACTGCCACTTACCAATGCCCGTGGCCATCTCATGTCGGCACAATAACAACGCCAACGTCAACACTGGACTGAGCTTAAACTGCAAGGGAAGCTTGCTTGTCTCCCTGCCGCTGACCACTCTGTCTCGCACGCAGTTTTAAAAAATGTAGCTATTGATGAGAGCATCATAATTTTTACTTTAAAAGCTAGGCTACAGGTTTTACCATCAATGCTCAACCTTTCCATCTGGTTCCCTGGCAGTCATAGCCCACACTGCATACACCATGGTCACGAACAGACAACAGAAACCATGTCTCACATACTCAATGGCTGTCATGCATACAGAGGGCTCTACATTTGTAGGCATGATAGGATCGTGAACCTGATTGCAGACAGTGTCAGTTCCACACTCGGGTCACCTGCAACATATAAGCTGTATAAACACGCCAGTGTGAAGCCATATATGCTCAATCTGTGTAGGGACAATTCACTGTTCTCTGACATTTCAGCAAACACCCCCGATGTTGTTATTGTTAATGAGAATAACAGAGAGGTTCTCATCCTGGAAGTTGGTTGCACGTTTGACTACAGTCTAGAGGAAGCATTTACAACCAAAATGTTAAAATATCAACTGTTAGACCATACCATTTCACAACTCGGCTACAACTGTAAACTTTTGGTCTTCATATTTGGAGGCCTGGGTCATGTCCATAAGTTGGGTGTTAGAGGCCTTCAGTTGGCCGGTCTTCCGAAGAGAAGAGCCAAACAATTAGCTAAATATTGCTCAGTGTCAGCAATTATTGGCAGCCGGGCAATTTGGAGAAGACGCTGCTATCTGTACCCATGTGTGTTGATTGTCAGGTTCATCATCCGTGTGAGTCTGTAACTTTGATTGCCACTGTGGCACGATTGTATCCGAATAATCCCACAATGTACAAGCGCACTGTTAATATTTGTGTCCTTTAAACCTTGTTTTTATGTGGACATAAATAAAATATTCAAAATGTGTGTGTGTGTGTGTGTGTGTGTGTGTGTGTGTGTGTGTGTGTGTGTGTGTGTGTGTGTGTGTGTGTGTGTGTGTGTGTGCGGCCTCACAGGTTTACTTTGCGTTTATCAAAACCACACCTGGTGCCTTGCTCTACCCATTGAGCTACACAGGGAATGGAACATCTAACCCTGGCAGTGTTAGTGCCTTGCTCTACCCATTGAGCTACACAGGGAATGGAACATCTAACCATGGCAGTGTTAGTGCCTTGCTCTACCCATTGAGCTACACAGGGAATGGAACCGCTAACCCTGTGTAGTGTTAGTGCCTTGCTCTACCCATGGAGCTACACAGGGAATGGAACCGCTAACCCTGTGTAGTGTTAGTGCCTTGCTCTACCCATTGAGCTACACAGGGAATGGAACCTCTAACCATGGCAGTGGTAGTGCCTTGCTCTACCTATTGAGGTACATGGGGAATGGAACCTCTAACCATGGCAGTGGTAGTGCCTTGCTCTACCTATTGAGGTACACGGGGAATGGAACCTCTAACCATGGCAGTGGTAGTGCATTGCTCTACCTATTGAGCTACACAGGGAATGGAACCTCTAACCATGGCAGTGCCTTGCTCTACCTATTGAGCTACACAGGGAATGGAACCTCTAACCATGGCAGTGGTAGTGCCTTGCTCTACCTATTGAGCTACACTCACTGTAGTAGGTCTGGTCCTCTGTGTGGAGGGTGACGTTTCATAGTTAAATACCAGAGACTGTCTCTAGTCCTCTGGTAGTGTCTAATCTCCATCTCCAGTATCTCTAGTATCTAGTCTCTAGTCCTCTGCTAGTGTCTAGTTTCATTTCGTTTATTTATTTAGCACATTATTAAAAAAATAAAAATAAAACAGTGCTAGGAGGGAACGAAGCCCAAAGGGCTTGTACAAAGTTCCACTCCCATCCCATTGTCCATAAACAATATGAACGAAGTACATGTGTAGCATGGTCTACAAAATAAACTACAAAACAGGATCAGAGACATAAGGCAGACACTATAGCGAAAACATGGAAGATTGACACGAGTCGATAACAAGAACAATCTTTATTTTTTTTGTTTTTACAAGAGGGCAAAGAAGAGGAGAATATCATATTAACTAGTCCAGTCTCCATCTACAGTATCTAGTCTCTGCTAGTCTCTAGTTGCTAGTCTCTAGTCTCCAATCTCTCTAGTCTCTAGTCTCCAGTTGCTAGTCTCTAGTCTCCAATCTCTCTAGTCTCCAGTCTCCAGTCGCTAGTCTCTAGTCTCCAATCTCTCTAGTCTCTAGTCTCCAGTCTCCAGTCGCTAGTCTCTAGTCTCCAATCTCTCTAGTCTCTAGTCTCCAGTCTCCAGTCGCTAGTCTCTAGTCTCCAATCTCTCTAGCCTCTAGTCTCCAGTTGCTAGTCTCTAGTCTCCAATCTCTCTAGCCTCTAGTCTCCAGTCGCTAGTCTCCAATCTCTCTAGCCTCTAGTCTCCAGTCTCCAGTCGCTAGTCTCTAGTCTCCAATCTCTCTAGTCTCTAGTCTCTAGTCTCCAGTCTCCAGTCGCTAGTCTCTAGTCTCCAATCTCTCTAGTCTCTAGTCTCTAGTCTCCAGTCTCCAGTCGCTAGTCTCTAGTCTTCTACCAGTCCAGAGAGGTAATAGAGAGAGAATAAAAACAAGCCAATGTAACTTAATAACAAATTCATAAACTCTCTCTCTGTCTCTCTCTCTACCTCCTATCTCTCT